>NC_042968.1:48540670-48550670 GCF_901001165.1 Salmo trutta
ATACCACAGGTAAAACAATGCACTGATGTATAATACCTGTATACCACAGGTAATACCTGTATACCACAGGTATGACAAAACAATACCTGATGTATAATACCTGTATACCACAGGTAATACCTGTATACCACAGGTAATACCTGTATACCACAGGTAATACCTATATACCACAGGTATGACAAAACAATACCTGATGTATAATACCTGTATACCACAGATAATACCTGTATACCACAGGTAATACCTGTATACCACAGGTAAAACAATGCACTGATGTATAATACCTGTATACCACAGGTAATACCTGTATACCACAGGTAAAACAATGCACTGATGTATAATACCTGTATACCACAGGTAATACCTGTATACCACAGGTAAAACAATGCACTGATGTATAATACCTGTATACCACAGGTAATACCTGTATACCACAGGTAAAACAATGCACTGATGTATAATACCTGTATACCACAGGTAATACCTGTATACCACAGGTAAAACAATACCTGATGTATAATACCTGTATACCACAGGTAATACCTGTATACCACAGGTAAAACAATACCTGATGTATAATACCTGTATACCACAGGTAATACCTGTATACCACAGGTAATACCTGTATACCACAGGTAAAACAATGCACTGATATTTTGTATGTGTGTGCATCGTCTTGCATCGCTCTCATCTACAATATCCTGCTGCTCCTGGTAACGTCAGGTCACCGAGTCTCAGTTTAAGTCATGTCTAATGGTAACGACAGGTCACTGAGTCTCAGTTTAAGTCATGTCTAATGGTAATGTCAGTTTAAGTCATGTCTAATGGTAACGTCAAAATCACTGAGTCTCAGTTTAAGTCATGTCTAATGGAAACGTCAGGTCACCGAGTCTCAGTTTAAGTCATGTCTAATGGTGACGACAGGTCACTGAGTCTCAGTTTAAGTCATGTCCAATGGTAACGTCAGGTCACTGAGTCTCAGTTTAAGTCATGTCTAATGGAAACGTCAGGTCACTGAGTCTCAGTTTAAGTCATGTCTAATGGTAACGACAGGTCACTGAGTCTCAGTTTAAGTCATGTCCAATGGTAACGTCAGGTCACTGAGTCTCAGTTTAAGTCATGTCTAATGGAAACGTCAGGTCACTGAGTCTCAGTTTAAGTCATGTCTAATGGAAACGTCAGGTCACTGAGTCTCAGTTTAAGTCATGTCTAATGGAAACGTCAGGTCACTGAGTCTCAGTTTAAGTCATGTCTAATGGAAACGACAGGTCACTGAGTCTCAGTTTAAGTCATGTCTAATGGTAACGACAGGTCACTGAGTCTCAGTTTAAGTCATGTCTAATGCTGTCACTTCCCTCAGATCACCACAAGTCTACGATCACGCGGTGCCGGTTTGACCCTCAGAGTCAGCACGTAGCCAGTGTCTCTGAAGACAGAACCATCAAACTGTGGGACCTGGTCTCCACCAAAACCACCCTCTCCATCAACAGGTGAAGATACCACTCATTATATTAGACTTTACACACAGTCCCTGAGATAACACTGATTATATTAGACTTTAAACACAGTCCCTGGGATGATAGATAACACTCATTATATTAGACTTTACACACAGTCCCTGGGATAACACTCATTATATTAGACTTTACTCACAGTCCCTGAGATAACACTCATTATATTAGACTTTACACACAGTCCCTGAGATAACACTGATTATATTAGACTTTACACACAGTCACTGAGATAACAATGGTTATATTAGACTTTACACACAGTCCCTGAGATAACACTGATTATATTAGACTTTACACACAGTCCCTGAGATAACACTCATGATATTAGACTTTACACACAGTCCCTGAGATAACACTGATTATATTAGACTTTACACACAGTCCCTGAGATAACACTCATGATATTAGACTTTACACACAGTCCCTGAGATAACACTGATTATATTAGACTTTACACACAGTCCCTGAGATAACACTGATTATATTAGACTTTACACACAGTCCCTGAGATAACACTGATTATATTAGACTTTACACACAGTCCCTGAGATAACACTGATTATATTAGACTTTACACACAGTCCCTGAGATAACACTGATTATATTAGACTTTACACACAGTCCCTGGGATGATAGACAACATGCACTGCCAGGCTGACAACTGACCAGAGCATCAAGGAACATCATAACAGCTGTTTTTTTGTTGTCATTTCTGACCACAGATGTCCTTAATAAAGATTTGTCAGTACCAGATATTTAATAATCACACCTCAGATCGTTATGTGTGCGGTCCGCAGTGGACTGGTGAACTCACTGGTCTCCTTTTAAAGACACATTATTGACTGATGTACAGTTAAAAAAATAAAAATGTTTATCGGCCAGAAATGGACGATAAAAGTTGCAAAACACTCCCTGCAGTTAAATTAGAATCAAACTCGGCATCGTAAAATGTAGATGCAGTAGCTAGAGAGACTGTATGCCAGAACTAGGACCCTGTGTTTTACACAGTCATCTGACACGCCTGGGTTTTAACCTTCAAACTGTCCTCTTAAAATACAGGATCAAATATTGCTATGTCTCCTGATAGCACTATACACAGGACTCTCATTATAACACATGCACTGCAGTACAGGGCACTCAAATATAACCTGGTTATTATGTCAGAAAGATTGAAGCAGGACAGTGAACTAATAAATAACCTGGTTATTATGTCAGAAAGATTGATGCAGGACAGTGAACTAAAATATAACCTGGTATGATGTCAGATAGATTAATGCAGGACAGTGAACTAATATATAACCTGGTATGATGTCAGATAGATTGATGCAGGACTGTAGAGTGGTGGATATTTTAATTAACACCAAACGGTATCTGGTTCCCCAGAGATCTGTTTTCCATGGGCTACGTCTCATATGGCACCCTGTCTCCTGTATAGTGCACTACGGGCCCTGGTCAAATGGTACCCTGTCTCCTATATAGTGCACTACGGGCCCTGGTCAACTGGTACCCTATTCCCTATATAGTGCACTACGGGCCCTGGTCAAATGGTAAGCTGTCTCCTATATAGTGCACTACGGGCCCTGGTCAAATGGTACCCTGTCTCCTATATAGTGCACTACGGGCCCTGGTCAAATGGTACCCTGTCTCCTATATAGTGCACTACGGGCCCTGGTCAAATGGTAAGCTGTCTCCTATATAGTGCACTACGGGCCCTGGTCAAATGGTAAGCTGTCTCCTATATAGTGCACTACGGGCCCTGGTCAAATGGTACCCTGTCTCCTATATAGTGCACTACGGGCCCTGGTCAAATGGTACCCTGTCTCCTATATAGTGCACTACGGGTCCTGGTCAAATGGCACCCTATTCCCTATATAGTGCACTACGGGCCCTGGCAAATGGTACCCTGTCTCCTATATAGTGCACTACAGGCCCTGGTCAAATGGCACCCTATTCCCTATATAGTGCACTACGGGCCCTGGTCAAATGGTACCCTATTCCCTATATAGTGCACTACGGGCCCTGGTCAAATGGCACCCTGTCTCCTATATAGTGCACTACGGGCCCTGGTCAAATGGTACCCTGTCTCCTATATAGTGCACTACGGGCCCTGGTCAAATGGTACCCTGTCTCCTATATAGTGCACTACGGGCCCTGGTCAAATGGTACCCTGTCTCCTATATAGTGCACTATGGGCCATGGTCAAAAGAAGTGCACTATATAGGAGACAGAGTGTCATATGGGACACACTACATTCCATTCATTCTCATTCTTATTGATTCCATCCATCACTTTCATGGGAGGGAGGGAGGGAGGGAGGGAGAGGGAGAGAGAGAGAGAGAGAGAGGGAGGGAGGGAGGGAGGGAGGGAGGGAGGGAGGGAGGGAGGGAGAGGGAGTGAGAGAGAGAGAGAGAGAGAGGGAGGGAGGGAGGGAGGGGGAGTGAGAGAGGGAGGGAGGGAGGGAGGGAGGGAGGGAGGGAGGGAGAGGGAGTGAGAGAGAGAGAGCTCTTGAATAATCCTCTGCAGTGTCCTTAACAGCAGACTCCATTTGCTCAGTGAAAACAATGGAGCTAATGTCAAATTGGCTTTCTACCAAAATACCATAGGTCAGATCGTAGGACAGACCGTAGGACAGACCAGGTATACACCCTGCACACCCTTATTAACAAACCAGTGTCTTCTCATGCTTATGGGCTCCCGAGTGGCGCAGCGGTCTAAGGCACTGCATCTCAGTGCAAGAGGCGTCACTACAGTCCCTGGTTCGATTCCAGGCTGTATCACATCTGGCCGTGATCGGGAGTCCTATAGGGCGGAGTACAACTGGCCCAGCGTCGTCCGGGTTTGGCTGGGGTAGGCCGTTATTGTAAATAAGAATTTGTTCTTAACTGACTTGGTTAAATAAAAGGTTAAATAAAAAATGCTTTGTTGATTTCAGAAAAGCTTTTGGCATGAGGGTCTCAAAATACACATTGATGGAAAGTGGTGTTGGGGAAAGACATACCACATTATAAAATCCATGGAGACAAACAACAAGTGTGCAGTTAAAAAAACAAACAAACATTTCTTTCCACAGGGTCGTGGGGTGAGACAGGGATGCAGCTTAAGCCTCATTCTCTTAAACATATATATCAATGAATTGACGAGGGCACTAGAACAGTCTGCAGCACCCGGCCTCACCCTACTAGAAGGTCTACTGTTTGCTGATGATCTGGTGCTTCTGTCCCCAACCAAGGAGGGCCTACTGCAGCACCTAGATCTTCTGCACAGATTCAGTCAGACCTGGGCCCTGACAGACCTGGGCCCTGCCAGACCTGGGCCCTGACAGACCTGGGCCCCTGCCAGACCTGGGCCCTGTCAGACCTGGGCCCTGTCAGACCTGGGCCCTGTCAGACCTGGGCCCTGAGCAGACCTGGGCCCTGCCAGACCTGGGCCCTGTCAGACCTGGGCCCTGACAGACCTGGGCCCTGCCAGACCTGGGCCCTGTCAGACCTGGGCCCTGACAGACCTGGGCCCTGTCAGTAAATCTCAGTGAGACCAAAATAATGGTGTTCCAAAAAAGGTCCATTAGCCAAGAAAACAAATACAAATTCCATCTAGACACCGTTGCCCTAGAGCACACAACAACTATACAAACCTCGGCCTAAAACATCAGCACCACAGGTAACTTCCACAAAGCTGTGAACGATCTGAGAGACGAGGCAAGAAGGGCTTTCTACACCATTAAAAGGAACATAAAACTCGACATCCCAATGACAGCAGGTAGATCTAACTCTGTCCCGTGTTGACCTGTCAGGCTGGTTGATATGTTATTGATCCCCCCTATGTGACAGCAGGTAGACCTAACTCTGTCCCCGTGTTGACCTGTGAGGCTGGTTGATATGTTATTGATCCCCCTATGACAGCAGGTAGACCTAACTCTGTCCCCGTGTTGACCTGTGAGGCTGGTTGATATGTTATTGATCCCCCCTATGTGACAGCAGGTAGATCTAACTCTGTCCCCGTGTTGACCTGTCAGGCTGATTGATATGTTATTGATCCCCCCTATGTGACAGCAGGTAGACCTAACTCTGTCCCCGTGTTGACCTGTGAGGCTGGTTGATATGTTATTGATCCCCCCTATGTGACAGCAGGTAGACCTAACTCTGTCCCCGTGTTGACCTGTGAGGCTGGTTGATATGTTATTGATCCCCTATGACAGCAGGTAGACCTAACTCTGTCCCCGTGTTGACCTGTGAGGCTGGTTGATATGTTATTGATCCCCTATGACAGCAGTAAGATCTAACTCTGTCCCGTGTTGACCTGTGAGGCTGGTTGATATGTTATTGATCCCCCCTATGTGACAGCAGGTAGACCTAACTCTGTCCCCGTGTTGACCTGTGAGGCTGGTTGATATGTTATTGATCCCCCCTATGTGACAGCAGTAAGATCTAACTCTGTCCCGTGTTGACCTGTGAGGCTGGTTGATATGTTATTGATCCCCCCTATGTGACAGCAGGTAGACCTAACTCTGTCCCCGTGTTGACCTGTGAGGCTGGTTGATATGTTATTGATCCCCCCTATGTGACAGCAGGTAGACCTAACTCTGTCCCCGTGTTGACCTGTCAGGCTGGTTGATATGTTATTGATCTCTATGTGACAGGAGTAAGACCTAACTCTGTCCCCGTGTTGACCTGTGAGGCTGGTTGATATGTTATTGATCCCCTATGACAGCAGGTAGACCTAACTCTGTCCCCGTGTTGACCTGTCAGGCTGGTTGATATGTTATTGATCCCCCTATGACAGCAGGTAGACCTAACTCTGTCCCCGTGTTGACCTGTGAGGCTGGTTGATATGTTATTGATCCCCTATGACAGCAGGTAGACCTAACTCTGTCCCCGTGTTGACCTGTGAGGCTGGTTGATATGTTATTGATCCCCTATGACAGCAGTAAGACCTAACTCTGTCCCCGTGTTGACCTGTCAGGCTGGTTGATATGTTATTGATCCCCTATGACAGCAGTAAGACCTAACTCTGTCCCCGTGTTGACCTGTCAGGCTGGTTGATATGTTATTGATCCCCCTATGACAGCAGTAACACCTAACTCTGTCCCCGTGTTGACCTGTCAGGCTGGTTGATATGTTATTGATCCCCCTATGACAGCAGTAAGACCTAACTCTGTCCCCGTGTTGACCTGTCAGGCTGGTTGATATGTTATTGATCCCCTATGACAGCAGTAAGACCTAACTCTGTCCCCGTGTTGAACTGTCATGCTGGTTGATATGTTATTGATCCCCCTATGACAGCAGGTAGACCTAACTCTGTCCCCGTGTTGACCTGTGAGGCTGGTTGATATGTTATTGATCCCCCTATGACAGCAGGTAGACCTAACTCTGTCCCCGTGTTGACCTGTGAGGCTGGTTGATATGTTATTGATCCCCTTATGACAGCAGTAAGACCTAACTCTGTCCCCGTGTTGACCTGTGAGGCTGGTTGATATGTTATTGATCCCCTATGACAGCAGTAAGACCTAACTCTGTCCCCGTGTTGACCTGTCAGGCTGGTTGATATGTTATTGATCCCCCTATGACAGCAGTAAGACCTAACTCTGTCCCCGTGTTGACCTGTGAGGCTGGTTGATATGTTATTGATCCCCCTATGACAGCAGGTAGACCTAACTCTGTCCCCGTGTTGACCTGTGAGGCTGGTTGATATGTTATTGATCCCCCTATGACAGCAGGTAGACCTAACTCTGTCCCCGTGTTGACCTGTGAGGCTGGTTGATATGTGATTGATCCCCTATGACAGCAGGTAGACCTAACTCTGTCCCCGTGTTGACCTGTCAGGCTGGTTGATATGTTATTGATCCCCTATGACAGCAGTAAGACCTAACTCTGTCCCGTGTTGACCTGTGAGGCTGGTTGATATGTTATTGATCCCCCCCTATGACAGCAGTAAGACCTAACTCTGTCCCCGTGTTGACCTGTGAGGCTGGTTGATATGTTATTGATCCCCCTATGACAGCAGTAAGACCTAACTCTGTCCCCGTGTTGACCTGTGAGGCTGGTTGATATGTTATTGATCCCCCCCTATGTGACAGCAGGTAGACCTAACTCTGTCCCCGTGTTGACCTGTCAGGCTGGTTGATATGTTATTGATCCCCCTATGACAGCAGTAAGACCTAACTCTGTCCCGTGTTGACCTGTGAGGCTGGTTGATATGTTATTGATCCCCATGTGACAGCAGTAAGACCTAACTCTGTCCCCGTGTTGACCTGTCAGGCTGGTTGATATGTTATTGATCCCCATGTGACAGCAGGTAGACCTAACTCTGTCCCCGTGTTGACCTGTCAGGCTGGTTGATATGTTATTGATCCCCATGTGACAGCAGGTAGACCTAACTCTGTCCCCGTGTTGACCTGTCAGGCTGGTTGATATGTTATTGATCCCCCTATGACAGTAGGTAGACCTAACTCTGTCCCCGTGTTGACCTGTGAGGCTGGTTGATATCTTTCACCATGGGTTGCTTGGCTCGTTATCTTATAACCTGAGTTTTTTTCAAACATCAATCTTGTTGTTATTAGATTATTATTTATTATTATTTGAACTTTTCATTAGCTTCAAATGAACCTCGTCCACTAACTATTGCTGTCGTGCAACTATAACATGCAGGAGGGGTGAAGTCAGGCGCAGGAGGCACAGGAGACTAACGTACGTGGGGAAAAACCTGTTTAATTAACACCAGTCCAAAAGTACCGTAATTTCCGGACTATTAAGCGCACCTGAATATAAGCCGCACCCACTGAATTTAAAAAAAAATATTATTTTGAACATAAATAAGCCGCACATGTCTATAAGCCGCAGGTGCCTACCGGTACATTGAAACAAATTAACTTTACACAGGCTTTAACGAAACACGGCTTGTAACAAAAATAAATAGGCTTTAACGAAACACGGCTTGTAACAAAAAATAAATAGGCTTTAACGAAACACGGCTTGTAACAAAAAATAAAAAATTCATCACGCTGCTGTTTCCAACGTCTTATCATCGACTCATTAAGACCAAGCTCCCGTGCAGCAGCTCTATTTCCTTTTCCAACAGCCAGATCAATCGCCTTCAACTTGAAAGCTGCATCATATGCATTTCTCCGTGTCTTTGCCATGATGAGGGTGACAAAATGACTACCGTAATCAGAATGATGGGAAGTTTGAGAGCACTCGATTTAATCTAAACAGTAAACAAAAAAGGTGTTTGACCTTAACCCCGTTCGCCAATTTCATTGGTCTAATGAAAGCTTCATGCTGCCCAAAAAACTGAGCACGTCACAGAATGTGTTTTTTTGGAGAAAAAAAAATTGAAAGCGGGAAAAATCCATATATTAGCCGCGTCATTGTTTAAGCCGCGAGGTTCAAAGCGTGGGAAAAAAGTTGCGGCTTATAGTCCGGAATTTACGGTACCGTAAATACAAGGCAGGGTAAAATAAATCCAGCAACGTGCGAGAACCCTCAAACCGAGTCGGAACGCAGCCCAGCAAAACCCGGAAGCCTAAACAACCGAACGGCAGAGGAAAACCCCAAATCCCCAACCTACAATAAAATGACACAAATAATCCCGCAAAAATCCCAAACCCGAAACAGACAGACTAAATACCCCCCCACTAATGAACTAACTCAAAAAACAAGTGCTAACATAAACCAGACATCACTAAAAGAAAATGAAAAGGAGATCGGTGGCAGCTAGTAGGCCGGCGACGACGCCCGCCGAGAGCCGCCCCGAAAGGGGAGAGGCGCCACCTTCTGTAGACGTTGTGACAATTGCACACAGTTCAAACTAATTAGTGTTAGTCAAGGTCACGTTGAGGCTTTTGTACCAAGGAAACCCAATATTCCGATATGCATTATGACAATACAAATTGTTGTTCTATCCTGTCCCAAACACAGCACCCACACCAACGTCATCTCTAACTGCTGTTTCACTGCTAACGGACGCTACTTGTGCACTGCATCATGGGACAAGACGCTGCAGCTGTGGGACGTCCAGACAGGAACGTTCCGTTCCCACGGTGGCCTGACCCTTAGCAAGGGACACGACGGGTCCGTCAGCTCCTGCGCCTTCTCCATGGATGGTAGGGTAGACATATCAGCCTTCTCCATGGATGGTAGGGTAGACATATCAGCCTTCTCCATGGATGGTAGGGTAGACCCATCAGCCTTCTCCATGGATGGTAGGGTAGACATATCAGCCTTCTCCATGGATGGTAGGGTAGACATATCAGCCTTCTCCATGGATGGTAGGGTAGACATATCAGTCTTCTCCATGGATGGTAGGGTAGACATATCAGCCTCCTCCATGGATGGTAGGGTAGATATCAGCCTTCTCCATGGATGGTAGGGTAGACCCACCAGCCTCCTCCATGGATGGTAGGGTAGACCCACCAGCCTCCTCCATGGATGGTAGGGTAGACATATCAGCCTCCTCCATGGATGGTAGGGTAGATATCAGTCTTCTCCATG
>NC_042968.1:48555670-48581028 GCF_901001165.1 Salmo trutta
ATCCTCCAGGTTGGTAATGGGCTACCATATCCTCCAGGTTGATAATGGGCTACCATATCCTCCAGGTTGGTAATGGGCTACCATATCCTCCAGGTTGGTAATGGGCTACCATATCCTCCAGGTTGGTAATGGGCTACCATATCCTCCAGGTTGGTAATGGGCTACCATATCCTCCAGGTTGATAATGGGCTACCATATCCTCCAGGTTGGTACCATATCCTCCAGGTTGATAATGGGCTACCATATCCTCCAGGTTGATAATGGGCTACCATATCCTCCAGGTTGGTAATGGGCTACCATATCCTCCAGGTTGGTAATGGGCTACCATATCCTCCAGGTTGGTAATGGGCTACCATATCCTCCAGGTTGATAATGGGCTACCATATCCTCCAGGTTGGTAATGGGCTACCATATCCTCCAGGTTGGTAATGGGCTACCATATCCTCCAGGTTGGTAATGGGCTACCATATCCTCCAGGTTGGTACCTTGTAGATCAGCATTATATGTAGAGACCTGATCCTAGATCAGCACTCCTACCCTGAGACCTGATCCTAGACCACCACTCCTACCCTGAGACCTGATCCTAGACCACCACTCCTACCCTGTTACCTGATCCTAGACCACCACTCCTACCCTGTTACCTGATCCTAGACCAGCACTCCTACCCTGTTACCTGATCCTAGACCACCACTCCTACCCTGAGACCTGATCCTAGACCAGCACTCCTACCCTGTTACCTGATCCTAGACCACCACTCCTACCCTGAGACCTGATCCTAGACCACCTCCCTACCCTGTTACCTGATCCTAGACCACCACTCCTACCCTGAGACCTGATCCTAGACCACCACTCCTACCCTGTTACCTGATCCTAGACCACCACTCCTACCCTGAGACCTGATCCTAGATCACCACTCCTACCCTGACATGCTTTGTGAATAAGGAAGATTATTTTGGTGACACTGTTTTGTTGAACCTAATCCAGTCTTGTCTTTCAGTGTGAGGAGTGTGGAAAGGCTTTCTCCATTTCCCGACTGGAGAACTCAGACTTGGTCACAAAGTGTGTGTTCTGCCGATTGAAGACAGAAACCAGATCCCATCTTCAACCTCCTCCTCTGTCGTCTAGTGTTCTGCCTTATTGAAGACAGAAACCAGATCCCATCTACAACCTCCTCCTCTGTCGTCTAGTGTTCTGCCTTATTGAAGACAGAAACCAGATCCCATCTACAACCTCCTCCTCTGTCGTCTAGGAATTGAATGTATTATTTCCTAATGCTTGTACGTTACTGTATATAACTTAAGTCCTGTGTTTATTGAGTACCGTATCCTGTTAAAACTGTATTTGTTAATTGATTTTGTCATAAAATAACTAAACTATCACTGCATCGCAGTTCTACTAGACATTCTTAGTTCGAGTCCAGGCTCTGTCGCAGCCGGCTGCGGCCCGGAGACCTATGGGGCGGCGCACAATTGTCCCAGCGTCGTCCGGGTCAGGGGAGGGTTTGACCGGCAGGGATGTCATTGTCCAATCGTGCGTTAGCGACTCCTGTGGCGGGCCGGGCGAAGTCTTCGCATGACACGGTAGCCAGGTGTGCGGTGTTTCCTCCGACATGTTGGTGAGGCTGGCTTCCGGGTTAAGTGGGGCATTGTGTCAAGAAGCAGTGCGGCTTTGGTTGGGTTGTGTTTCAGAGGACACACGGCTCTCGACCTTCGCCTCTCCCGAGTCCATACGGGAGTTGCAGCGATGGGACAAGACTGTAACTACCAATTGGATACCACGAACAAAATAAAATAGAAAATAACTAAAGATGCTATCTATTGTGAGTCTTTCTATGGTAGAGAACACACCTGGAGTCTAGGACAGCTATGGTAGAGAACACACCTGGAGTCTAGGACAGCTATGGTAGAGAACACACCTGGAGTCTAGGACAGCTATGGTAGAGAACACACCTGGAGTCTAGGACAGCTATGGTAGAGAACACACCTGGAGTCTAGGACAGCTGTGGTAGAGAACACACCTGGAGTCTAGGACAGCTGTGGTAGAGAACACACCTGGAGTCTAGAACAGCTGTGGTAGAGAACACACCTGGAGTCTAGGACAGCTGTGGTAGAGAACACACCTGGAGTCTAGAACAGCTGTGGTAGAGAACACACCTGGAGTCTAGAACAGCTGTGGTAGAGAACACACCTGGAGTCTAGAACAGCTGTGGTAGAGAACACACCTGGAGTCTAGAACAGCTGTGGTAGAGAACACACCTGGAGTCTAGTACAGCTATGGTAGAGAACACACCTGGAGTCTAGGACAGCTATGGTAGAGAACACACCTGGAGTCTTGGACAGCTATGGTAGAGAACACACCTGGAGTCTAGGACAGCTGTGGTAGAGAACACACCTGGAGTCTAGAACAGCTGTGGTAGAGAACACACCTGGAGTCTAGGACAGCTATGGTAGAGAACACACCTGGAGTCTAGGACAGCTATGGTAGAGAACACACCTGGAGTCTAGGACAGCTATGGTAGAGAACACACCTGGAGTCTAGGACAGCTATGGTAGAGAACACACCTGGAGTCTAGGACAGCTATTTTAGAGAACACACCTGGAGTCTAGGACAGCTATGGTAGAGAACACACCTGGAGTCTAGGACAGCTATGGTAGAGAACACACCTGGAGTCTAGGACAGCTGTGGTAGAGAACACACCTGGAGTCTAGGACAGCTGTGGTAGAGAACACACCTGGAGTCTAGGACAGCTATGGTAGAGAACACACCTGGAGTCTAGGACAGCTATGGTAGAGAACACACCTGGAGTCTAGGACAGCTATTTTAGAGAACACACCTGGAGTCTAGGACAGCTATGGTAGAGAACACACCTGGAGTCTAGGACAGCTATGGTAGAGAACACACCTGGAGTCTAGGACAGCTGTGGTAGAGAACACACCTGGAGTCTAGGACAGCTATGGTAGAGAACACACCTGGAGTCTAGGACAGCTATGGTAGAGAACACACCTGGAGTCTAGGACAGCTATGGTAGAGAACACACCTGGAGTCTAGGACAGCTATGGTAGAAAACACACCTGGAGTCTAGGTCAGCTATGGTAGAGAACACACCTGGAGTCTAGGACAGCTATGGTAGAGAACACACCTGGAGTCTAGGACAGCTATGGTAGAGAACACACCTGGAGTCTAGGACAGCTATGGTAGAGAACACACCTGGAGTCTAGGACAGCTATAGAGAACACACCTGGAGTCTAGGACAGCTATGGTAGAGAACACACCTGGAGTCTAGGACAGCTATGGCTGTAGAAACATGAGACCCTAAAACCTTTGCTTATTGAACTGCAAAAGAGAGAAATTCCTAAAAGTCACAATGAACAGAGGAGGAAACCAAGTCCACTGGTAGAACCCTGCTGTTAATATAGGGACTGGCCCAGCAGGACCACTGGTAGAACCCTGCTGTTAATATAGGGGCTGGCCCAGCAGGTCCACTGGTAGAACCCTGCTGTTAATATAGGGGCTGGCCCAGCAGGTCCACTGGTAGAACCCTGCTGTTAATATAGGGGCTGGCCCAGCAGGTCCACTGGTAGAACCCTGCTATTAATATAGGGGCTGGCCCAGCAGGACCACTGGTAGAACCCTAGGCAATAACTTAACCTTGGTAACGTTCACAGATTGATTTTAGATTTTTAGTGGTAATTAAATATAATTTCTTTAGAATTTATCTGAATGAAAATTCCTAGAAATAGTTTTTGACCAGCTCCGTGTATTCTGGAGTCAAATTGAGAAATGAAGAACACGCGCTGCGGCATTACGACACCCAGATCAGAGAGTATTTATTATTTTCATATTATTGTATTTCTTCCTCTGCGTTCTTGGGAAGAGCCGTAAAGCACTTCACTGTTACTCACCTGTTGCTAACGAAGCATGACACAAATACATTTTGATTTGACACACAAGGTTGAGTCTGGGGCGACTACCTTATGACCCGAACACCACTTGTCCGAGCTTGTGAATGTTTGAAATGTAAACTATGGGATCAATATTGATTCATTTATGTTCTGCAATGAAGCTCACTTGAGTAATTAACTAAAGACATAACACCGTCTGAGATGTAAATTACCGATTTACATTGTATAATTCACTCATTATCGATGTGAGATAAATATATGATTGAAATATAAAGCCTTTTTTCACTTGCACATTCACCGGCGCCGTGGCTTAGTTGGTTAAAGCGCCTGTCTAGTAAACAGGAGATCCTGAGTTCGAATCTCAGCGGAGCCTTTTGTGAACCTTAAAAGCCAAGGCACCAACAGGTTTAAATTACATTTTTACATCTACCTATTTTGAGATTTTTTGGGGGGGTATTTTGGTCAATTTAATATTAGTATTTTATAAAAGTAAACATTAAAAATGTATATTTTCTTTAGTTTCCCATACTACCATCATCCACATTTTTTTTTATTAAATGGAAATTCATCAATAATTTCAAAGCTCACTACATAAAATGACACATAATGTAAAAGCCCATTTCATAGTGAACGTTTCAAACGGGACAATCTATAGTAATTTACTTTTAATGGATGGTGACTGGGTCTAAACGGGAAGTTTGTTAGTCTAAACTCAGTGTACTTGTCTTTAACATCCATTTCCTGAAAACAGACTCCCTTATATCTTCCCACAAACCAACACAGACTCCCTTATATCTTCCCACAAACCAACACAGACTCCCTTATATCTTCCCACAAGCCAAAACACAGACTCCCTTATATCTTCCCACAAGCCAACACAGACTCCCTTATATCTTCCCACAAGCCAACACAGACTCCCTTATATCTTCCCACAAGCCAACACAGACTCCCTTATATCTTCCCACAAACCAACACAGACTCCCCCCATTTTGTTTCTCATCTTCAGAACCATCTGCATTCTCTACATGTTGTGTGGGTTATACTGAGATATATTCTCCAGATTTACCATCTGCATTCTCTACATGTTGTGTGGGTTATACTGAGATATATTCTCCAGATTTACCATCTGTATTCTCCACATGTTGTGTGGGTTATACTGAGATATATTCTCCAGATTTACCATCTGTATTCTCCACATGTTGTGTGGGTTATACTGAGATATATTCTCCAGACTTACCATCTGCATTCTCCACATGTTGTGTGGGTTATACTGAGATATATTCTCCAGATTTACCATCTGCATTCTCCACATGTTGTGTGGGTTATACTGAGATATATTCTCCAGACTTACCATCTGTATTCACCACATGTTGTGTGGGTTATACTGAGATATATTCTCCAGATTTACCATCTGTATTCTCCACATGTTGTGTGGGTTATACTGAGATATATTCTCCAGATTTACCATCTGCATTCTCCAGATTTGTCCAGAGGGAATCGTTTATAGGTTGTTCATTTTTTATTCTAAATAACATTTTCGTTGGAAAAATTGCGCCAAAAAATGAATTTAACGTTACATGACTAGTATTTTACAGACATAAATATGAAGAAAATATATATATTTATCCGCTATCTGCTCTGGACAAATCCGGTGTTGGAGTGTCTTAAAATGAAACGAACATTTTTAGGCTGACTTCATTCAGTTTCCAGAAACATTTATTTGCGCGATATGCAAATATTGCATATTTAACGTTATATCGCCTCATTTAGCATATTTTAATCAAATATTTCAGAAAAGTTGTAATACGAAAAAAAATATTATGTTTATGTCAATATTCAACTGGTAAAATATGATTGTGATATGATGAAAGGAAAAAAAATAAACCTTTGGAAAATAAAAATATGATGCCTATCCTGAGTTTCACATTTTGCCAACAGTAAAGATATTTACCCTATTATTTCCTGCATGACTCGGCGGCGCTGTGGCTTAGTTGGTTAAAGCGCCTGTCTAGTAAACAGGAGATCCTGAGTTCGAATCTCAGCAGTGCCTTTTTGTTTTTCAGACGTAGCAACCACCTCTTTCTCAAGGATCTCTAAGCTTTGATAACGGTGACCTCCCTGCCCTTCCTGCTATCCAACCATAATGATATGTTGTAGAAAATTACACGGGCCAGCATTTTAGTAACTAATTAAACCGAATTTAAGTTAAACAGGGAGAATACCAAGAGATTATTCAAATCAAATCAAATGTTATTTGTCACATGCTGAATACAACAGGTGTAGACCTTACAGTGAAATGCTGAATACAACAGGTGTAGACCTTACAGTGAAATGCTGAATACAACAGGTGTAGTAGACCTCACAGTGAAATGCTGAATACAACAGGTGTAGTAGACCTTACAGTGAAATGCTGAATACAACAGGTGTAGTAGACCTTACAGTGAAATGCTGAATACAACAGGTGTAGTAGACCTTACAGTGAAATGCTGAATACAACAGGTGTAGTAGACCTCACAGTGAAATGCTGAATACAACAGGTGTAGTAGACCTCACAGTGAAATGCTGAATACAACAGGTGTAGTAGACCTCACAGTGAAATGCTGAATACAACAGGTGTAGTAGACCTCACAGTGAAATGCTGAATACAACAGGTGTAGACCTCACAGTGAAATGCTGAATACAACAGGTGTAGTAGACCTCACAGTGAAATGCTGAATACAACAGGTGTAGTAGACCTCACAGTGAAATACTGAATACAACAGGTGTAGTAGACCTTACAGTGAAATGCTGAATACAACAGGTGTAGTAGACCTCACAGTGAAATGCTGAATACAACAGGTGTAGTAGACCTTACAGTGTAATGCTGAATACAACAGGTGTAGTAGACCTCACAGTGAAATGCTGAATACAACAGGTGTAGTAGACCTCACAGTGAAATGCTGAATACAACAGGTGTAGTAGACCTCACAGTGAAATGCTGAATACAACAGGTGTAGTAGACCTTACAGTGTAATGCTGAATAAAACAGGTGTAGTAGACCTCACAGTGAAATGCTGAATAGAACAGGTGTAGTAGACCTCACAGTGAAATGCTGAATACAACAGGTGTAGTAGACCTTACAGTGAAATGCTGAATACAACAGGTGTAGTAGACCTCACAGTGAAATGCTGAATACAACAGGTGTAGTAGACCTCACAGTGAAATGCTGAATACAACAGGTGTAGTAGACCTCACAGTGAAATGCTGAATACAACAGGTGTAGTAGACCTTACAGTGAAATGCTGAATACAACAGGTGTAGTAGACCTTACAGTGAAATGCTGAATACAACAGGTGTAGTAGACCTTACAGTGAAATGCTGAATACAACAGGTGTAGTAGACCTCACAGTGAAATGCTGAATACAACAGGTGTAGTAGACCTCACAGTGAAATGCTGAATACAACAGGTGTAGTAGACCTCACAGTGAAATGCTGAATACAACAGGTGTAGTAGACCTTACAGTGAAATGCTGAATACAACAGGTGTAGTAGACCTTACAGTGAAATGCTGATACAACAGGTGTAGTAGACCTTACAGTGAAATGCTGAATACAACAGGTGTAGTAGACCTCACAGTGAAATGCTGAATACAACAGGTGTAGTAGACCTTACAGTGAAATGCTGAATACAACAGGTGTAGTAGCCCTCACAGTGAAATGCTGAATACAACAGGTGTAGTAGACCTCACAGTGAAATGCTGAATACAACAGGTGTAGTAGACCTTACAGTGAAATGCTGAATACAACAGGTGTAGTAGACCTCACAGTGAAATGCTGAATACAACAGGTGTAGTAGACCTTACAGTGAATGCTGAATACAACAGGTGTAGTAGACCTCACAGTGAAATGCTGAATACAACAGGTGTAGTAGACCTCACAGTGAAATGCTGAATACAACAGGTGTAGTAGACCTCACAGTGAAATGCTGAATACAACAGGTGTAGTAGCCTTACAGTGAAATGCTGAATACAACAGGTGTAGTAGACCTTACAGTGAAATGCTGAATACAACAGGTGTAGTAGACCTCACAGTGAAATGCTGAATACAACAGGTGTAGTAGACCTCACAGTGAAATGCTGAATACAACAGGTGTAGTAGACCTTACAGTGAAATGCTGAATACAACAGGTGTAGTAGACCTTACAGTGAAATGCTAATGTAGTTAAGAAAAATAAGTGTTAAGTAAAAAAATAGAAAATAAAAGTAAAATAATTCAACTGCAGCAGTAAAATAAAAAGTGAGGCTATATACAGGGGCACGCACCCCTGAGCGCCCCCTGAGCGCCCCCTGAGCACGCACCCCTGAGCGCCCCCTGAGCACGCACCCCTGAGCGCCCCCTGAGCGCCCCCTGAGCACGCACCCCTGAGCACCCCCCTGAGCACGCACCCCTGAGCCGCCCCCTGAGCACGCACCCCTGAGCGCCCCCTGAGCGCCCCCTGAAGCACGCACCCCTGAGCGCCCCCTGAGCACGCACCCCTGGAGCGCCACCTGAGCGCCCCCTGAGCACGCACCCCTGAGCGCCCCCTGAGCACGCACCCCTGAGCGCCCCCTGAGCGCCCCCTGAGCACGCACCCCTGAGCGCCCCCTGAGCACGCACCCCTGAGCGCCCCCTGAGCACGCACCCCTGAGCGCCCCCTGAGCGCCCCCTGAGCACGCACCCCTGAGCGCCCCCTGAGCACGCACCCCTGAGCGCCCCCTGAGCGCCCCCTGAGCACGCACCCCTGAGCGCCCCCTGAGCACGCACCCCTGAGCGCCCCCTGAGCACGCACCCCTGAGCGCCCCCTGAGCACGCACCCCTGAGCGCCCCTGAGCGCCCCCTGAGCACGCACCCCTGAGCGCCCCCTGAGCACGCACCCCTGAGCGCCCCCTGAGCACGCACCCCTGAGCGCCCCCTGAGCACGCACCCCTGAGCGCCCCCTGAGCACGCACCCCTGAGCGCCCCCTGAGCGCCCCCTGAGCACGCACCCCTGAGGGGCCCCGTGTTGAGGATCAGCGCGCCGGATGTGTTATTACCTACCCTCACCACCTGGGGGCGGCCCGTCAGGAAGTCCAGGATCCAGTTGCAGAGGGAGGTGTTTAGTCCCAGGGTCCTTAGCTTAGTGATGAGCGTCGGTGTCCACATCACTAACAAACTATGGGTCTTCAGATCCTCAAAAAGTTCTACAGCTGCACCATCGAGAGCATCTTGACTGGCAGCATCACCACCTGATATGGCAACTGCTCGGCCTCCGACCGTAAGGCGCTACAGAGGGTAGTGCGTACGGCCCAATACATCCCTGGGGCCAAGCTTCCTGCCATCCAAGAGCTCTATACCAGGCGGTGTCAGAGGAAGGCCCCAAAACATTGTCAAAGACTCCAGCCACCCAAGTCATAGACTGTTTTCTCTGGTCCTGCACGGCAAACGGTACCAGAGCGCCAAGTTTAGGTCCATAAGACTCCTGAACAGCTTCTACCCCCAAGCCATAAGACTCCTGAACAGCTTCTACCCCAAAGCCATCAGACTGCTGAACAGCTTCTACCCCCAAGCCATCAGACTCCTGAACAGCTTCTACCCCCAAGCCATCAGACTCCTGAACAGCTTCTACCCCCAAGCCATCAGACTGCTGAACAGCTTCTACCCCCAAGCCATCAGACTGCTGAACAGCTTCTACCCCCAAGCCATCAGACTGCTGAACAGCTTCTACCCCCAAGCCGTCAGACTGCTGAACAGCTTCTACCTCCAAACCATCAGACTGCTGAACAGCTTCTACTCCCCCAAGCCATCAAACTGCTGAACAGCTTCTACCCCCAAGCCATCAGACTCCTGAACAGCTTCTACCCCCAAGCCATCAGACTGCTGAACAGCTTCTACCTCCAAGCCATCAGACTGCTGAACAGCTTCTACCCCCAAGCCATCAGACTGCTGAACAGCTTCTACCCCCAAGCCATCAGACTGCTGAACAGCTTCTACCCCCAAGCCATCAGACTCCTGAACAGCTTCTACCCCCAAGCCATCAGACTCCTGAACAGCTTCTACCCCCAAGCCATCAGACTCCTGAACAGCTTCTACCCCCCCCCCAAGCCATCAGACTGCTGAACAGCTTCTACCCCCAAGCCATCAGACTGCTGAACAGCTTCTACCCCCAAGCCATCAGACTCCTGAACAGCTTCTACCCCCAAGCCATCAGACTGCTGAACAGCTTCTACCCCCAAGCCATCAGACTGCTGAACAGCTAATCAAATGGCTACCCAGACTATTTGCATATTTGTTTTTACACTGCTGCTACTTGCTGTATATTATCTATGCCTAGTCACTACCCCTACCTACATGTACATATTACCTCAATTACCTGGACTAACCTGTACCACCTCTTTACCGTAATACCCTGTATAAAGCCTCCACTTTGACTCTGTACCGTAACACCCTGTATATAGTCTCCACATTGTTATTTTATTGTGTTTACTTTAGTTTATTTAGTAAATATTTTCTTAACTGTCATTTAAAAAAAAAATGCATTGTTAGTTAAGGTCTTGTCAGTCAGCATTACACTGTGAGGTCTACTACACCTGTTTTATTCAGCATTACACTGTAAGGTCTACTACACCTGTTGTATTCAGCATTTCACTGTAAGGTCTACTACACCTGTTGTATTCAGCATTTCACTGTGAGGTCTACTACACCTGTTGTATTCAGCATTACACTGTGAGGTCTACTACACCTGTTGTATTCAGCATTTCACTGTGAGGTCTACTACACCTGTTTTATTCAGCATTACACTGTGAGGTCTACTACACCTGTTTTATTCAGCATTACACTGTGAGGTCTACTACACCTGTTGTATTCAGCATTTCACTGTGAGGTCTACTACACCTGTTTTATTCAGCATTACACTGTGAGGTCTACTACACATGTTTTATTCAGCATTACACTGTGAGGTCTACTACACCTGTTGTATTCAGCATTTCACTGTAAGGTCTACACCTGTTGTATTCAGCATTTCACTGTGAGGTCTACTACACCTGTTGTATTCAGCATTTCACTGTGAGGTCTACTACACCTGTTGTATTCAGCATTTCACTGTAAGGTCTACTACACCTGTTGTATTCAGCATTTCACTGTGAGGTCTACCTACACCTGTTGTATTCAGCATTTCACTGTAAGGTCTACTTCACCTGTTGTATTCAGCATTTCACTGTGAGGTCTACTACACCTGTTGTATTCAGCATTTCACTGTAAGGTCTACTACACCTGTTGTATTCAGCATTTCACTGTAAGGTCTACTACACCTGTTGTATTCAGCATTTCACTGTGAGGTCTACTACACCTGTTGTATTCAGCATTACACTGTAAGGTCTACTACACCTGTTTTATTCAGCATTACACTGTAAGGTCTACTACACCTGTTTTATTCAGCATTACACTGTAAGGTCTACTACACCTGTTTTATTCAGCATTACACTGTGAGGTCTACTACACCTGTTGTATTCAGCATTTCACTGTGAGGTCTACTACACCTGTTGTATTCAGCATTACACTGTAAGGTCTACTACACCTGTTGTATTCAGCATTTCACTGTAAGGTCTACTACACCTGTTGTATTCAGCATTTCACTGTAAGGTCTACTACACCTGTTGTATTCAGCATTTCACTGTGAGGTCTACTACACCTGTTGTATTCAGCATTTCACTGTGAGGTCTACTACACCTGTTGTATTCAGCATTTCACTGTAAGGTCTACTACACCTGTTGTATTCAGCATTTCACTGTGAGGTCTACTACACCTGTTGTATTCAGCATTACACTGTAAGGTCTACTACACCTGTTGTATTCAGCATTTCACTGTAAGGTCTACTACACCTGTTGTATTCAGCATTACACTGTAAGGTCTACTACACCTGTTGTATTCAGCATTTCACTGTAAGGTCTACTACACCTGTTGTATTCAGCATTTCACTGTGAGGTCTACTACACCTGTTGTATTCAGCATTTCACTGTGAGGTCTACTACACCTGTTGTATTCAGCATTTCACTGTGAGGTCTACTACACCTGTTGTATTCAGCATTACACTGTAAGGTCTACTACACCTGTTTTATTCAGCATTACACTGTAAGGTCTACTACACCTGTTTTATTCAGCATTTCACTGTAAGGTCTACTACACCTGTTGTATTCAGCATTACACTGTAAGGTCTACTACACCTGTTTTATTCAGCATTACACTGTGAGGTCTACTACACCTGTTGTATTCAGCATTTCACTGTGAGGTCTACTACACCTGTTGTATTCAGCATTTCACTGTAAGGTCTACTACACCTGTTGTATTCAGCATTTCACTGTGAGGTCTACTACACCTGTTGTATTCAGCATTTCACTGTGAGGTCTACTACACCTGTTGTATTCAGCATTTCACTGTAAGGTCTACCTACACCTGTTGTATTCAGCATTTCACTGTAAGGTCTACTACACCTGTTGTATTCAGCATTTCACTGTGAGGTCTACACCTGTTGTATTCAGCATTACACTGTAAGGTCTACTACACCTGTTGTATTCAGCATTTCACTGTAAGGTCTACACCTGTTGTATTCAGCATTTCACTGTGAGGTCTACTACATCTGTTGTATTCAGCATTACACTGTGAGGTCTACTACACCTGTTGTATTCAGCATTTCACTGTGAGGTCTACTACACCTGTTGTATTCAGCATTTCACTGTAAGGTCTACTACACCTGTTGTATTCAGCATTTCACTGTGAGGTCTACTACACCTGTTGTATTCAGCATTTCACTGTAAGGTCTACTACACCTGTTGTATTCAGCATTTCACTGTGAGGTCTACTACACCTGTTGTATTCAGCATTTCACTGTGAGGTCTACTACACCTGTTGTATTCAGCATTTCACTGTGAGGTCTACTACACCTGTTGTATTCAGCATTACACTGTAAGGTCTACTACACCTGTTGTATTCGGCGCATCTGACAAAATCAAAATGTATTTTATTTTATTCTTAATAGAATCACTGGTGCGAATATGCAATACCACCATGCGGCCATTTGGGGTCAGGATTTGACGACAAAAACATTATAACGACGTATTCAATGAAGACCTCCCTGCACGGGATGGGGGGGAAAAAACATTATTCAATTCAAAGAAGGCTCTGCTCGGCATAACAAACTGCAGCGACTGCAAAAACTAAGATTTAGGTTTAACTTAAATATGACAGACAACGCGTAACTGCACGGTAAAATGATCCCTGCACCATTGTTCACTTTCAGGATAGTGCAGAAAGGGAGATGAAAATTCTCGAGTGTGGACGGCGAATAAAATAGCAGCTATAAACACTGAACAGTCCAAACCGAAATAAAGGACCGGGGGACAGTCGTAAGTGTATTGCCGACGTGCCTTTTGTCTAATGTCTCACAAACGCAGAGACTTTTCCCTTCCTTCCCTTTTAGGATAATAAATCAAAGCGGAAACCAAACGAGCCATTGAAGCAGAGACCGACGATGTGCGATCACATCTCCTCTTTTCACTGTATCACATTGTCCTAGCGGGCTGCCTCCCTCTGCGTAGCGTATCTGAGCTGCAAACACAATTTACGCACGTCCTAGTTATTATTATTGTTTTTTCTACAGAGAGGGGACTTGAGTTCATGACATCTACAAAGGTCACGGAAAATATTCGGATGCTATTGCTACAGATGTTACGGAAATTACCCCCAAGATGACAAAAGGCCGACGTGGGCTGCTGGAGTGATGGATCGGACTGGAGCGCCAGAGCTTCTCCTGGTCGTGTGGATATTAATACGGTTCGCTTTGGTCTGTGTAGGTCAGTAGTCTTATTCAGACATATTGTTGGTTTTGTTTGTTGTTCTATTTGAATGTTTTCTGATACTGTAGTGGTTTCCATGTTGGATAATATTCTGCGTTGATCTAAAACTTTGTCATATTTACATTTAAAACACATCGTTTTAAATCAAGTGTTGTACTGCAGCTGCTGCTTCTGCATTTGGTCGCTCACTCCGTTCTTCATTTCCTTGGTCTAATCTATAAACACACACTAATAAAGCTCATCTGAGTTAGGTGATGGTTAAGGCTATTTCTACAGGCAGAACCAGAACCAGACAATGTGAGGGTTTAATCTACAGGCAGAACCAGAACCAGACAGTGTGGCGTTTTAATCTACAGGCAGAACCAGAACCAGACAATGTGGGTTTTAATCTACAGGCAGAACCAGAACCAGAACCAGACAATGTGGGTTTTAATCTACAGGAAGAACCAGAACCAGACAATGTGGGTTTTAATCTACAGGCAGAACCAGAACCAGACAATGTCAGGTTTAATCTACAGGCAGAACCAGAACCAGACAATGTGAGGTTTAATCTACAGGCAGAACCAGACAATGTGAGGGTTTAATCTACAGGCAGAACCAGAACCAGACAATGTGGGGTTTAATCTACAGGCAGAACCAGACAATGTGAGGGTTTAATCTACAGGCAGGACCAGAACCAGAACCAGACAATGTGGGGTTTAATCTACAGGCAGAACCAGAACCAGAACCAGACCATGTGAGGGTTTTAATAGTATTGGAATGTTGTGTGATTAATGCTTCCCTAGAGATGGATCATCGTTGCTATGGCCAGTGTGTCTTTGTGTGGTCCCATCTGCAACATGTACCTTGACGAGCGTTCATTGATTTCTACTGATAAATGATAGTCTTAGTTTGTAAACATGGGTCCCCTGTCAGTTGATGGTGTCATGTGCAAACACACACACACACACACACACACACACACCCACACACACACACACCCACACACACACACACACACACACACACACACACACACACACACACACACACACACACACACACACACACCCCCCCACACACACACACACACACACACACACACACCCCAACGCTCAGCATCGATACCGCGGATCCACTATCTGCATTACATCATTGCTCGTGCCCAGCATCAATCCCTTAATGTATTGCTCTAGTGCAGATGAAAACAGAGCAGAGGATAGTCTGGCTACAAGCCAGCCCACAGACACAGAGGATATTCTGGCTACAAGCCAGCCCACAGACACAGAGGATAGTCTGGCTACAAGCCAGCCCACAGACACAGAGGATAGTCTGGCTACAAGCCAGCCCACAGAAACAGAGGATAGTCTGGCTACAAGCCAGCCCACAGACACAGAGGATAGTCTGGCTACAAACCAGCCCACAGACACAGAGGATATTCTGGCTACAAACCAGCCCACAGAAACAGAGGATAGTCTGGCTACAAGCCAGCCCACAGACACAGAGGATAGTCTGGCTACAAGCCAGCCCACAGAAACAGAGGATAGTCTGACTACAAGCCAGCCCACAGACACAGAGGATAGTCTGGCTACAAGCCAGCCCACAGACACAGAGCAGAGGATAGTCTGGCTACAAGCCAGCCCACAGACACAGAGGATAGTCTGGCTACAAGCCAGCCCACAGACACAGAGGATAGTCTGGCTACAAACCAGCCCACAGACACAGAGGATAGTCTGGCTACAAACCAGCCCACAGACACAGAGGATAGTCTGGCTACAAGCCAGCCCACAGACACAGAGGATAGTCTGGCTACAAGCCAGCCCACAGAAACAGAGGATAGTCTGACTACAAGCCAGCCCACAGACACAGAGCAGAGGATAGTCTGACTACAAGCCAGCCCACAGACACAGAGCAGAGGACATTCTGGCTACAAGCCAGCCCACAGACACAGAGGATAGTCTGGCTACAAGCCAGCCCACAGACACAGAGGATAGTCTGGCTACAAGCCAGCCCACAGAAACAGAGGATAGTCTGACTACAAGCCAGCCCACAGACACAGAGAATAGTCTGGCTACAAGCCAGCCCACAGACACAGAGGATATTCTGGCTACAAACCAGCCCACAGAAACAGAGGATAGTCTGGCTACAAGCCAGCCCACAGACACAGAGGATAGTCTGGCTACAAGCCAGCCCACAGACACAGAGGATAGTCTGGCTACAAGCCAGCCCACAGACACAAAGGATAGTCTGGCTACAAACCAGCCCACAGACACAGAGGATAGTCTGGCTACAAGCCAGCCCACAGACACAGAGGATAGTCTGGCTACAAGCCAGCCCACAGACACAGAGGATAGTCTGGCTACAAGCCAGCCCACAGACACAGAGGATAGTCTGGCTACTATGGTGTATTGATAAGCTGTATGTGTTTATTATAGTGTAATGATTAGCCACTCTGCAACTATGGTCTATTGATAAGCTGTATCTCTGTATGTGTTTATTATAGTGTAATGATTAGCCACTCTGCTACTATGGTCTATTGATAAGCTGTATCTCTGTATGTGTTTATTATAGTGTAATGATTAGCCACTCTGCTACTATGGTCTATTGATAAGCTATATCTCTGTATGTGTTTATTATAGTGTAATGATAAGCCACTCTGCTACTATGGTCTATTGATAAGCTGTATCTCTGTATGTGTTTATTATAGTGTAATGATTAGCCACTCTGCTACTATGGTCTATTGATAAGCTGTATCTCTGTATGTGTTTATTATAGTGTAATGATAAGCCACTCTGCTACTATGGTCTATTGATAAGCTGTATCTCTGTATGTGTTTATTATAGTGTAATGATTAGCCACTCTGCTACTATGGTCTATTGATAAACTGTATCTCTGTATGTGTTTATTATAGTGTAATGATTAGCCACTCTGCTACTATGGTCTATTGATAAGCTGTATCTCTGTATGTGTTTATTATAGTGTAATGATTAGCCACTCTGCTACTATGGTCTATTGATAAGCTGTATCTCTGTATGTGTTTATTATAGTGTAATGATTAGCCACTCTGCTACTATGGTCTATTGATAAGCTGTATCTCTGTATGTGTTTATTATAGTGTAATGATTAGCCACTCTGCTACTATGGTCTATTGATAAGCTGTATCTCTGTATGTGTTTATTATAGTGTAATGATTAGCCACTCTGCTACTATGGTCTATTGATAAGCTGTATCTCTGTATGTGTTTATTATAGTGTAATGATAAGCCACTCTGCTACTATGGTCTATTGATAAGCTGTATCTCTGTATGTGTTATTATAGTGTAATGATTAGCCACTCTGCTACTATGGTCTATTGATAAGCTGTATCTCTGTATGTGTTTATTATAGTGTAATGATTAGCCTCTCTGCTACTATGGTCTATTGATAAGCTGTATCTCTGTGTCTGAGCAGACATTCTCCTTCCTCTGCTACCTCAGGAGACACTGCTGCCTCGCCTCCATTCCTCCCCCCACCTCCATTCCTCCCCCTCTTCACCCCCCCACCTCCATCCCTCCCCCCCCCCATTCCTCCCCCTCCTCCCCTCCCCCCCACCTCCATCCCTCCCCCCTCCATTCCTCCCCCTCCTCCCCATCCCCCCCTCCATTCCTCCCCTCCCCCCCCCCACCTCCATCCCTCCCCCCATTCCCTCCCCCTCCTCCCCATTCCTCCCCCCCTCCATACCTCCCCCATGTTATTACCTGGTACTTCCTGTATATAGCCATGTTATTACCTGGTACTCCCTGTATATAGCCATGTGATTACCTGGTACTTCCTGTATATAGCCATGTTATTACCTGGTACTTCCTGTATATAGCCATGTTATTACCTTGTACTTCCTGTATATAGCCATGTTATTACCTGGTACTTCCTGTATATAGTCATGTTATTACCTGGTACTTCCTGTATATAGCCATGTTATTACCTGGTACTCCCTGTATATAGCCATGTTATGACCTGGTACTTCCTGTATATAGCCATGTTATTACCTGGTACTTCCTGTATATGGCCATGTTATTACCTGGTACTTCCTGTATATAGCCATGTTATTACCTGGTACTCCCTGTATATAGCCATGTTATTACCTGGTACTTCCTGTATATAGCCATGTTATTAATGTTAAAGTGTAAATTTCTATGCTCAGTGTCCAGTGGGAGAGAGAGAGAGGGGGGAGTCACCAGCTCAGTGTCCAGTGGGAGAGACAGAGAGGGGGAGTCACCAGCTCAGTGTCCAGTGGGAGAGAGAGAGAGGGGGAGTCACCAGCTCAGTGTCCAGTGGGAGAGAGAGAGAGGGGGAGTCACCAGCTCAGTGTCCAGTGGGAGAGAGAGAGAGGGGGGGAGTCACCAGCTCAGTGTCCAGTGGGAGAGAGAGAGAGAGGGAGTCACCAGCTCAGTGTCCAGTGGGAGAGAGAGAGAGGGGGGAGTCACCAGCTCAGTGTCCAGTGGGAGAGAGAGAGAGGGGGGAGTCACCAGCTCAGTGTCCAGTGGGAGAGAGAGAGGGGGGAGTCACCAGCTCAGTGTCCAGTGAGAGAGAGAGAGAGAGGGGGGAGTCACCAGCTCAGTGTCCAGTGGGAGAGAGAGAGGGGGGGAGTCACAAGCTCAGTGTCCAGTTGGAGAGAGAGACAGGGGGGGAGTCACCAGCTCAGTGTCCAGTGGGAGAGAGAGAGAGGGGGGAGTCACCAGCTCAGTGTCCAGTGGGAGAGAGAGAGGGGGGGAGTCACAAGCTCAGTGTCCAGTTGGAGAGAGAGAGAGGGGGGGAGTCACCAGCTCAGTGTCCAGTGGGAGAGAGAGAGAGGTGGGAGTCACCAGCTCAGTGTCCAGTTGGAGAGAGAGAGGGGGGAGTCACCAGCTCAGTGTCCAGTGGGAGAGAGAGGGGGGAGTCACCAGCTCAGTGTCCAGTGAGAGAGAGAGGGGGGAGTCACCAGCTCAGTGTCCAGTGGGAGAGAGAGAGGGGGGAGTCACCAGCTCAGTGTCCAGTGGGAGAGAGAGAGGGGGAGTCACCAGCTCAGTGTCCAGTGGGAGAGAGAGAGAGGGGGAGTCACCAGCTCAGTGTCCAGTGGGAGAGAGAGAGGGGGGAGTCACCAGCTCAGTGTCCAGTGGGAGAGAGAGAGGGGGGAGTCACCAGCTCAGTGTCCAGTTGGAGAGAGAGAGGGGGGAGTCACCAGCTCAGTGTCCAGTGGGAGAGAGAGAGAGGGGGGAGTCACCAGCTCAGTGTCCAGTGGGAGGGAGAGAGGGGGGAGTGACCAGCTCAGCTCTAGCCTGCTGCTCTGTGTAGTGCTGAAGGTAGACCGTCTGTCCACTGCTGCTGCTCTGTGTAGTGCTGAAGGTAGAGCCTCTCCCCACTGCTGCTGCTCTGTGTAGTGCTGAAGGTAGAGCCTCTCCCCACTACTGCTGCTCTGTGTAGTGCTGAAGGTAGAGTGTCTCTACACTGCTGCTGCTCTGTGTAGTGCTGAAGGTAGAGCCTCTCCCCACTGCTGCTGCTCTGTGTAGTGCTGAAGGTAGAGCCTCTCCCACTGCTGCTGCTCTGTGTAGTGCTGAAGGTAGAGCCTCTCCCCACTGCTGCTGCTCTGTGTAGTGCTGAAGGTAGAGCCTCTCCCCACTGCTGCTGCTCTGTGTAGTGCTGAAGGTAGAGTGTCTCTCCACTGCTGCTGCTCTGTGTAGTGCTGAAGGTAGAGTGTCTCCCCACTGCTGCTGCTCTGTGTAGTGCTGAAGGTAGAGTGTCTCTCCACTGCTGCTGCTCTGTGTAGTGCTGAAGGTAGAGTGTCTCTCCACTGCTGCTGCTCTGTGTAGTGCTGAAGGTAGAGTGTCTCTCCACTGCTGCTGCTCTGTGTAGTGCTGAAGGTAGAGCCTCTCCCCACTGCTGCTGCTCTGTGTAGTGCTGAAGGTAGAGTGTCTCTCCACTGCTGCTGCTCTGTGTAGTGCTGAAGGTAGTGTCTCTCCACTGCTGCTGCTCTGTGTAGTGCTGAAGATAGAGTGTCTCCCCACTGCTGCTGCTGCTCTGTGTAGTGCTGAAGGTAGAGTGTCTCCCCACTGCTGCTGCTGCTCTGTGTAGTGCTGAAGGTAGAGTGTCTCCCCACTGCTGCTGCTGCTCTGTGTAGTGCTGAAGGTAGAGCCTCTCTCCACTGCTGCTGCTGCTCTGTGTAGTGCTGAAGGTAGAGTGTCTCCCCACTGCTGCTGCTGCTCTGTGTAGTGCTGAAGGTAGAGTGTCTCCCCACTGCTGCTGCTGCTCTGTGTAGTGCTGAAGGTAGAGTGTCTCCACACTGCTGCTGCTCAGTGTAGTGCTGAAGGTAGTGTCTGTCCACTGCTGCTGCTGCTCTGTGTAGTGCTGAAGGTAGAGTGTCTCTCCACTGCTGCTGCTCTGTGTAGTGCTGAAGGTAGAGTGTCTCCTCACTGCTGCTGCTCTGTGTAGTGCTGAAGGTAGAGTGTCTCCCCACTGCTGCTGCTCTGTGTAGTGCTGAAGGTAGAGTGTCTCCCCACTGCTGCTGCTGCTCTGTGTAGTGCTGAAGGTAGAGTGTCTCCCCACTGCTGCTGCTGCTCTGTGTAGTGCTGAAGGTAGAGTGTCTCCCCACTGCTGCTGCTCTGTGTAGTGCTGAAGGTAGAGCCTCTCCCCACTGCTGCTGCTCTGTGTAGTGCTGAAGGTAGAGCCTCTCCCCACTGCTGCTGCTCTGTGTAGTGCTGAAGATACAGTGTCTCCACACTGCTGCTGCTCTGTGTAGTGCTGAGGTGAGCAGCATCCTCCCCACTGCTGCTGCCTCTGTGTAGTGCTGAAGGTAGAGTGTCTCTCCACTGCTGCTGCTCTGTGTAGTGCTGAAGGTAGAGTGTCTCCCCATTGCTGCTGCTCTGTGTAGTGCTGAAGGTAGAGTGTCTCTCCACTGCTGCTGCTCTGTGTAGTGCTGAAGGTAGAGTGTCTCCCCACTGCTGCTGCTCTGTGTAGTGCTGAAGGTGGAGTGTCTCCACACTGCTGCTGCTCTGTGTAGTGCTGAAGGTAGAGTGTCTCCCCACTGCTGCTGCTGCTCTGTGTAGTGCTGAAGGTAGAGTGTCTCCCCACTGCTGCTGCTGCTCTGTGTAGTGCTGAAGGTAGAGTGTCTCCCCACTGCTGCTGCTCTGTGTAGTGCTGAAGGTGGAGTGTCTCCCCACTGCTGCTGCTGCTCTGTGTAGTGCTGAAGGTAGAGTGTCTCCACTGCTGCTGCTCTGTGTAGTGCTGAAGGTAGAGTGTCTCCCCATTGCTGCTGCTCTGTGTAGTGCTGAAGGAGAGTGTCTCTCCACTGCTGCTGCTGCTGCTGGGTAGTGCTGAAGGTAGAGTGTCCCCCCACTGCTGCTGCTGCTCTGTGTAGTGCTGAATGGTAGAGTGTCTCCCCACTGCTGCTGCTGCTCTGTGTAGTGCTGAAGGTAGAGTGTCTCCACACTGCTGCTGCTCATGTAGTGCTGAAGGTAGTGTCTGTCCACTGCTGCTGCTGCTCTGTGTGTGCTGAGGTAGAGTGTCTCTCCACTGCTGCTGCTCTGTGTAGTGCTGAGGTAGAGTGTCTCCCTCACTGCTGCTGCTCTGTGTAGTGCTGAAGGTAGAGTGTCTCCCCACTGCTGCTGCTCTGTTTAGTGCTGAAGGTAGAGTGTCTCCCAACTGCTCCTGCTGCTCTGTGTAGTGCTGAAGGTAGAGTGTCTCCCAACTGCTGCTGCTGCTCTGGTAGTGCTGAAGGTAGAGTGTCTCCCCACTGCTGCTGCTCTGTGTAGTGCTGAAGGTAGAGCCTCTCCCCACTGCTGCTGCTCTGTGTAGTGCTGAGGTAGAGCCTCTCCCCACTGCTGCTTGCTCTGTGTAGTGCTGAAGATACAGTGTATCCACACTGCTGCTGCTCTGTGTAGTGCTGAAGGTAGAGCCTCTCCCCACTGCTGCTGCTCTGTGTAGTGCTGAAGGTAGAGTGTCTCTCCACTGCTGCTGCTCTGTGTAGTGCTGAAGGTAGAGTGTCTCCCATTGCTGCTTGCTCTGTGTAGTGCTGAAGGTAGAGTGTCTCTCCACTGCTGCTGCTCTGTGTAGTGCTGAAGGGTAGAGTGTCTCCCCACTGCTGCTGCTCTGTGTAGTGCTGAAGTGTGAGTGTCTCCACACTGCGCTTGCTCTGTGTAGTGCTGAAGGTAGAGTTGGTCTCCCACTGCTCTGCTGCCTGCTCTGTGTAGTGCTGAAGGTAGAGTGTCTCCCCACTGCTGCTGCTGCTCTGTGTAGTGCTGAAGGTAGAGTGTCTCCCACTGCTGCTGCTCTGTGTAGTGCTGAAGGTAGAGTGTCTCCCCACTGCTGCTGCTGCTCTGTGTAGTGCTGAAGGTAGAGTGTCTCCACTGCTGCTGCTCTGTGTAGTGCTGAAGGTAGAGTGTCTCCCCATTGCTGCTGCTCTGTGTAGTGCTGAAGGTAGAGTGTCTCTCCACTGCTGCTGCTGCTCTGTGTAGTGCTGAAGGTAGAGTGTCTCCCCACTGCTGCTGCTGCTCTGTGTAGTGCTGAAGGTAGAGCGTCTCCCCACTGCTGCTGCTCTGTGTAGTGCTGAAGGTAGAGTGTCTCCCCACTGCTGCTTGCTCTGTGTAGTGCTGAAGGTAGAGTGTCTCCCCACTGCTGCTGCTCTGTGTAGTGCTGAAAGTAGAGTGTCTCTCCACTGCTGCTGCTCTGTGTAGTGCTGAAGGTAGAGTGTCTCCCCACTGCTGCTGCTCTGTGTAGTGCTGAAGGTAGAGCGTCTCCCCACTGCTGCTGCTCTGTGTAGTGCTGAAGGTAGAGTGTCTCCCCACTGCTGCTGCTCTGTGTAGTGCTGAAGGTAGAGTGTCTCCCCACTGCTGCTGCTCTGTGTAGTGCTGAAAGTAGAGTGTCTCTCCACTGCTGCTGCTCTGTGTAGTGCTGAAGGTAGAGTGTCTCCCCACTGCTGCTGCTCTGTGTAGTGCTGAAGGTAGAGTGTCTCCCCACTGCTGCTGCTCTGTGTAGTGCTGAAGGTAGAGTGTCTCCCCACTGCTGCTGCTGCTCTGTGTAGTGCTGAAGGTGGAGTGTCTCCACTGCTGCTGCTCTGTGTAGTGCTGAAGGTAGAGTGTCTCCCCACTGCTGCTGCTCTGTGTAGTGCTGAAGGTAGAGTGTCTCCCCACTGCTGCTGCTCTGTGTAGTGCTGAAGGTAGAGTGTCTCTCCACTGCTGCTGCTCTGTGTAGTTCTGAAGGTAGAGTGTCTCCCCACTGCTGCTGCTGCTCTGTGTAGTGCTGAAGGTGGAGTGTCTCCACTGCTGCTGCTCTGTGTAGTGCTGAAGGTGGAGTGTCTCTCCTCATAACTCTTTTAGAAGGTAAAGAACAATGTTTATCAATGCGTTTTAAACTCATAATAACTCAAACAACCACCTGGATGAGGAATTTAGTCGTTGCTGAGATTTACCTCGACTCCAGATCTGCTCCTCCATCTGCCTAGACAGACATTAATGTGTGTGTGTGTGTGTGTGTGTGTGTGTGTCTGTTTAACAGATGAGATGCCCAAATGTGTAATCCTGCCAAGTGCCTAAACACATTCCTGCTAACTCTTGCCAGGTTGTTAAGAACCTTCATCAACTGTTATGATCTCTACTGCTGGCATATCTGATGAGGTCTCTACCTGTCCCTCTCACGTCCCCTGGCAGGAGGTCTCTACCTGTTCCTCCCTCTCACGTTCCCTGACAGGAGGGCTCTTCCTGTCCCTCTCACGTTCCCTGACAGGAGGTCTCTTCCTGTTCCTCCCTCTCACATTCCCTGACAGGAGGTCTCTTCCTGTTCCTCCCTCTCACGTTCCCTGACAGGAGGTCTCTTCCTGTTCCTCTTCCTGTTCCTCAGGAGGTCTCTTCCTGTTCCTCCCTCTCACATTCCCTGACAGGAGGTCTCTTCCTGTTCCTCTTCCTGTTCCTCAGGAGGTCTCTTCCTGTTCCTCCCTCTCACGTTCCCTGACAGGAGGTCTCTTCCTGTTCCTCTTCCTGTTCCTCAGGAGGTCTCTTCCTGTTTCCTGGCAGGAGGTCTCTTCCTGTCCCTCTCACGTTCCCTGACAGGAGGTCTCTTCCTGTCCCTCTCACGTTTCCTGACAGGAGGTCTCTTCCTGTTCCCTGACAGGAGGTCTCTTCCTGTCCCTCTCACGTTTCCTGGCAGGAGGTCTCTTCCTGTCCCTCTCACGTTCCTGGCAGGATGCTCTTTCCTGTCCCTCTCCGTCCTGCAGGAGCGTTTTCTGGCAGGAGGTCTCTTCCTGTCCCTCTCACGTTTCCTGGCAGGAGGGTCTCTTCCTGTTCCCTGACAGGAGGTCTCTTCCTGTCCCTCTCACGTTTCCTGGCAGGAGGTCTCTTCCTGTCCCTCTCACGTTTCCTGGCAGGAGGTCTCTTCCTGTCCCTCTCACGTTTCCTGGCAGGAGGTCTCTTCCTGTCCCTCTCACGTTTCCTGGCAGGAGGTCTCTCCTGTCCCTCTCACGTTTCCTGGCAGGAGGTCTCTTCCTGTCCCTCTCACGTTTCCTGGCAGGAGGTCTCTTCCTGTTCCTCTTCCTGTTCCTCAGGAGGTCTCTTCCTGTCCCTCTCACGTTTCCTGGCAGGAGGTCTCTTCCTGTCCCTCTCACATTCCCTGGCAGGAGGTCTCATTTCTGATTCCCAGTAATGAAACAACCAGCTTCCCACTGACAACAATGTATTTCTGGTCCTGTAGTGTTTACTACATCCAGGTTGCTGTGAAGCTCTTCCATCACGGTTGCTGTGAAGCTCTTCCATCACTGTTGCTGTGAAGCTCTTCCATCACGGTTGCTGTGAAGCTCTTCCATCACGGTTGCTGTGAAGCTCTTCCTTCACGGTTGCTGTGAAGCTTGTCTTTCTAGTGATTTCTCAGCGTGATGAACCATATCTTCCCTGTCTATTCTGTCTCTTCTCCATGACTGAGGCTCTAGCAGTGTGTACACCTCTATATTTAATCAGCCTGCAGAGTATTTAGGATGCATGCCAAGCAGCACCCTATTCCCTAAATAGTGCACTACTTTAGACCAGAGCCCTATGGCACCCTATTCCCTATATAGTGCACTACTTTTGGCCAGAGCCCTGTGGCACCCTATTCCCTATATAGTGCACTACTTTTGGCCAGAGCCCTATGTAGGGAATAGTGTGTATTTTAGTCCTTACCAGCTGAGACCAGTTCAGATCAGTCTTGTGGTTTTGTACTTTGATTATGACCAATATGGGCCTTGGCCCTCAGCTGTGTGGTGTTTGTGTGTGTGTGTGGTGTGTGTGTGTGTGTGTGTGTGTGTGTGTGTGTGTGTGTGTGTGTGGTGGTGTGTGTGTGTGTGTGTGTTCGAGGCCCTTTTCTCCTCAGGGTGAGAGACTTTAATGAGATGGATATTTTCACCTCCTGTGCACTGCAGGTTGAAGAAGTGAAAAATAGAGAATTCAGAGAAAGAGAGAGAGAGGAGTGAGAGAGAGCTAGGGGGGAGATATGAGAGAGGGGAAGGGGGAGAGAACTTGGAGAGAGGGAGAGGAAGAGAGAGAGGGAAAGAGGGAGAGGAAGAGAGAGGAAGAGAGGGAGAGAGAGGGGGAGAGGGGAGAGGAAGAGGGAGAGGGGGAGAGAGGAAGAGAGAGCAGGAGGAAGAGAGGGAGAGGAAGA
>NC_042968.1:48581528-48611528 GCF_901001165.1 Salmo trutta
AGTATCTAGTGGCCTATCAGTGATCAGGAATGTGATTTACACAGATCAGGCAGTATCTAGTGGCCTATCAGTGATCAGGAATGTGATTTACACAGATCAGGCAGTATCTAGTGGCCTATCAGTGATCAGGAATGTGCTTACAAGATCAGGCAGTATCTAGTGGCCTATCAGTGATCAGGAATGTGATTTACACAGATCAGGCAGTATCTAGTAGCCTATCAGTGATCAGGAATGTGATTTACACAGATCAGGCAGTATCTAGTGGCCTATCAGTGATCAGGAATGTGATTTACACAGATCAGGCAGTATCTTGTGGCCTATCAGTGTTCAGGAATGTGATTTACACAGATCAGGCAGTATCTAGTAGCCTATCAGTGTTCAGGAATGTGATTTACATAGATCAGGCAGTATCTAGTGGCCTATCAGTGATCAGGAATGTGATTTACACAGATCAGGCAGTATCTAGTACCCTATCAGTGATCAGGAATGTGATTTACACAGATCAGGCAGTATCTAGTGGCCTATCAGTGATCAGGAATGTGATTTACACAGATCAGGCAGTATCTAGTGGCCTATCAGTGATCAGGAATGTGATTTACACAGATCAGGCAGTATCTAGTGGCCTATCAGGGATCAGGAATGTGATTTACACAGATCAGGCAGTATCTAGTGGCCTATCAGTGATCAAGAATGTGATTTACACAGATCAGGCAGTATCTAGTAGCCTATCAGTGATCAGGAATGTGATTTACACAGATCAGGCAGTATCTAGTGGCCTATCAGTGATCAGGAATGTGATTTACACAGATCAGGCAGTATCTAGTAGCCTATCAGTGATCAGGAATGTGATTTACACAGATCAGGCAGTATCTAGTGGCCTATCAGTGATCAGGAATTTGATTTACACAGATCAGGCAGTATCTTGTGGCCTATCAGTGTTCAGGAATGTGATTTACACAGATCAGGCAGTATCTAGTGGCCTATCAGTGTTCAGGAATGTGATTTACACAGATCAGGCAGTATCTAGTGGCCTATCAGTGATCAGGAATGTGATTTACATAGGCCACTAGATACTGCCTGATCTATCAGTGATCAGGAATGTGATTTACACAGATCAGGCAGTATCTAGTAGCCTATCAGTGATCAGGAATGTGATTTACACAGATCAGGCAGTATCTAGTAGCCTATCAGTGATCAGGAATGTGATTTACATAGATCAGGCAGTATCTAGTGGCCTATCAGTGATCAGGAATGTGATTTACACAGATCAGGCAGTATCTAGTGGCCTATCAGTGATCAGGAATGTGATTTACACAGATCAGGCAGTATCTAGTGGCCTATCAGTGTTCAGGAATGTGATTTACACAGATCAGGCAGTATCTAGTGGCCTATCAGTGATCAGGAATGTGATTTACACAGATCAGGCAGTATCTAGTAGCCTATCAGTGATCAGGAATGTGATTTACACAGATCAGGCAGTATCTAGTAGCCTATCAGTGATCAGGAATGTGATTTACACAGATCAGGCAGTATCTAGTAGCCTATCAGTGATCAAGAATGTGACATCCTCCATTACGACCCGTATCAATACTTTACGGTAACATCCTCACTACGACCCGTATCAATACTTTACGGTAACATCCTCACTACGACCCCTGTCTAAAACATGAGGATGCAACCTCCATATCATCAGTAGATCCTTTAACAGCGACTCCTCGCTGGGCTTCTGAAGGACAGGAAGTAGAGTCACGTCCCCAGACACCAAACAACACAATCAGCATCCATTTAACTAAGGACGACGACCGTTGGGTTTTTCCGGAACGGGGATATGAACACTTCCTGTTTATTCCACTAAGGGGTCAGAGTTCTGTTGTCCTGCTTCTCTCTGTTGTCAGGCAGACTAGAGGACCGACACGGCAAACAGAGTTCTGTTGTCAGGCAGACTAGAGGACTGAACACCTGGCACTGTAAAACAAGTCTACATTACTATTGATTATTTACTACTGAGGAATGTTACAAAATGTTGGATTGTTCAGCAACAGTGTCCCTTTGCCCTGCTTGAACTGACACTGCCGTCATTCAGAGTAACATATCGTCAGTTAAAACTGATCCTGATAACAGAACACTGAGCGAGCAGGAAGCAGAGTTCACATTAAGGGGAGGTGAGGAAGGAAGGAAGTGAGGGGTGGACGAGTACAAAGTCCAGAGTACAGATGCCAGTAGAGGACAGAGAAACCAGTAGAGGACACAGGCAAGAAAGTCCAGAAGGGGCCAGAACAGCCCAAAGAGGCCAGTAGAGGCCAGAGTACAGAGAGGCAGGAGTACAGAAACCAGTGGAGTACAGAGACCAGAGTCCAGAGACCAGAAGAGTCCAGAGTCCAGAGACCAGTAGAGACCAGAGACCAGAGTACAGAGACCAGAGAGGCCAGTAGAGGACAAGTTATTTAGGGAAAGTTTAGAATACATAAGGATAGGGGAAGCTAACATTTTCAGATTGCTCATCGGAATTCAGTAAGAATGACGCACGCTGTTGCATCAGAGATGCATGTTCTTAACTCCCATAAACAACGGGATTTCTGGCATTCTGAGCACCATGGGGGGGAAGCCCTAATCCGGTGGCCTGGGTGGGGAAGCCCTACTCCGGTGGCAAGCCCTAATCCGGTGGCCTGGGTGGGGAAGCCCTAATCCGGTGGCCTGGGTGGGGAAGCCCTAATCCGGTGGCCTGGGTGGGGAAGCCCTAATCCGGTAACCTGGGTGGGAAGCCCTAATCCGGTAACCTGGGTGGGAAGCCCTAATCCGGTAACCTGAAAGTAATGAACATTTATTAAAATGTACGGGTAAATTCCAAAACGCTGCCAGTCAACAGAAAACCCTGATTGGTACCGTCAGAATAAGAAACTAAAAAGGTATTTTACTGACAAACAGAAAGTCCAACTGGAAGGTCATTAGACTACAGTACATGAGGTCAATATGACGAGACACATGAAACCCCAATACATCTACTGGCTCACAGGATCCAATACACAACTCTCAGAGAATATTACAACTACACTTTAATACATAAAAAAAAAGGGGATTCAATTCGTCAGACGTGATTAATAGCTTGTCAAGACTTCATTTGAGCAGCGTAGGGAATGAGGAGGGATTGAAATGTGACCAACTTGGGCAGGAATGAGCTGATTTGTTATGCCTACTGCTTTGGCGACCATGGCTCTGTGACTATGCCGGTCATGTAACTCTGTTTACTGCCTCTCTCTCTCTGTGTGTGTGTGTGTGTGTGTGTGTGTGTGTGTGTGTGTGTGTGTGTGTGTGTGTGGACAGACATGTTTAACTATACTTGTGGGAATCAGAAGTACTACCAAGAATAGTAAACAAACAGAAATGTGACTAACTGAGGACCACACAAGGAATAAGGCTGTTTTCAAGGGGGTTAGAGTTAGAATGAGGGTTAAGTTTGGGGTTAACGTTAGGTTGAGGGGTTAACGTTAGGTTGAGGGGTTAAGGTTAGGTTGAAGGGTTAAGGTTAGGTTGAAGGGTTAAGGTTAGGGTTAAGGTTAGGGTTAAGGTTAGGGTTAAGGTTAGGGTTAAGGTTAGGTTGAGGGGTTAAGGTTAGGTTGAGGGGTTAAGGTTAGGTTGAGGGGTTAAGGTTAGGTTGAGGGGTTAAGGTTAGGTTGAGGGGTTAAGGTTAGGTTGAGGGGTTAAGGTTAGGTTGAGGGGGTTAAGGTTAGGTTGAGGGGGTTAAGGTTAGGTTGAGGGGTTTAAGGTTAGGTTGAGGGGTTAAGGTTAGGTTGAGGGGTTAAGGTTAGGTTGAGGGGTTAAGGTTAGGTTGAAGGGTTAAGGTTAGGGTTAAGGTTAAGGTTAAGGTTAGGGTTAAGGTTAGGGTTAAGGTTAGGGTTAAGGTTAGGGTTAAGGTTAGGTTGAGGGGTTAAGGTTAGGTTGAGGGGTTAAGGTTAGGTTGAGGGGTTAAGGTTAGGTTTAAGGAAAACAGAATTTGAAAGGGAATCAATGGTGTTTCCCCACAGGGTTAGTAAATTAAGACTGTGTGTGTGTGTGTGTAGTGTGTGTAGTGTGTGTGTGTGTGTGTGTGTGTGTGTGTGTGAGAGTACTACCATCATAAGACCCCACCCCCTTGTGGTGACAGCCATCCAGTACTCGTCTACAGGAGGAAGGAAGGACAGCTGCTATACTATATATATCTATGATAGACATGCTATATATCAGAGACTAGCTATACTATATATATCTATGATAGACATGCTGTATCACAGAGACTAGCTATACTATATATATCTATGATAGACATGCTATATATCAGAGACTAGCTATACTATATATATCTATGATAGACATGCTGTATCACAGAGACTAGCTATACTATATATATCTATGATAGACATGCTATATATCAGAGACTAGCTATACTATATATATCTATGATAGACATGCTATATATCAGAGACTAGCTATACTATATATATCTATGATAGACATGCTGTATCACAGAGACTAGCTATACTATATATATCTATGATAGACATGCTATATCACAGAGACTAGCTATACTATATATATCTATGACATACATGCTGTATCACAGAGACTAGCTATACTATATATATCTATGATAGACATGCTGTATCAGAGAGACTAGCTATACTATATATATCTATGATAGACATGATATAGAGACTAGCTATACTATATATATCTATGATAGACATGCTATATCAGAGACTAGCTATACTATATATATCTATGATAGACATGCTATATCACAGAGACTAGCTATACTATATATATATCTATGATAGACATGCTATATCACAGAGACTAGCTATACTATATATATCTATGATAGACATGCTATATCACAGAGACTAGCTATACTATATATATCTATGATAGACATGCTATATCACAGAGACTAGCTATACTATATATATATATATATATATATATATGATAGACATGCTATATCACAGAGACTAGCTATACTATATATATATCTATGACATACATGCTGTGTCACAGAGACTAGCTATACTATATATATCTATGATAGACATGCTATATCACAGAGACTAGCTATACTATATATATCTATGATAGACATGCTATATATCAGAGACTAGCTATACTATATATATCTATGATAGACATGCTGTATCACAGAGACTAGCTATACTATATATATCTATGATAGACATGCTATATCACAGAGACTAGCTATACTATATATATCTATGACATACATGCTGTATCACAGAGACTAGCTATACTATATATATCTATGATAGACATGCTGTATCAGAGAGACTAGCTATACTATATATATCTATGATAGACATGATATAGAGACTAGCTATACTATATATATATCTATGATAGACATGCTATATCAGAGACTAGCTATACTATATATATCTATGATAGACATGCTATATCACAGAGACTAGCTATACTATATATATATCTATGATAGACATGCTATATCACAGAGACTAGCTATACTATATATATCTATGATAGACATGCTATATCACAGAGACTAGCTATACTATATATATCTATGATAGACATGCTATATCACAGAGACTAGCTATACTATATATATATATATATATATATATATGATAGACATGCTATATCACAGAGACTAGCTATACTATATATATATCTATGACATACATGCTGTGTCACAGAGACTAGCTATACTATATATATCTATGACAGACATGCTATATCACAGAGACTAGCTATACTATATATAACTATGATAGACATGCTATATTAGAGACTAGCTATACTATATATATCTATGATAGACATGCTGTATCACAGAGACTAGCTATACTATATATATATCTATGACAGACATGCTGTATCACAGAGACTAGCTATACTATATATATATATATATATCTATGACAGACATGCTATATCACAGAGACTAGCTATACTATATATATCTATACTATATATATCTATGATAGACATGCTATATCAGAGACTAGCTATACTATATATATATATCTATCTATGACAGACATGCTGTATCACAGAGACTAGCTATACTATATATATATATATATATCTATGACAGACATGCTGTATCACAGAGACTAGCTATACTATATATATCTATGACAGACATGCTATATCACAGATACTAGCTATACTATATATATCTATGATAGACATGCTGTATCACAGAGACTAGCTATACTATATATATCTATCTATGACAGACATGCTGTATCACAGAGACTAGCTATACTATATATATCTATCTATGATAGACATGCTGTATCACAGAGACTAGCTATACTATATATATATATATCTATGATAGACATGCTGTATCACAGAGACTAGCTATACTATATATATCTATCTATGATAGACATGCTGTATCACAGAGACTAGCTATACTATATATATCTATGATAGACATGCTATATCACAGAGACTAGCTATACTATATATATCTATGACAGACATGCTGTATCACAGAGACTAGCTATACTATATATATCTATGACAGACATGCTATATCAGAGACTAGCTATACTATATATATCTATGATAGACATGCTGTATCAGAGACTAGCTATACTATATATATATATATCTATGACAGACATGCTGTATCAGAGACTAGCTATACTATATATATCTATGACAGACATGCTATATCAGAGACTAGCTATACTATATATATCTATGATAGACATGCTGTATCAGAGACTAGCTATACTATATATATATCTATGACAGACATGCTGTATCAGAGACTAGCTATACTATATATATCTATGACAGACATGCCGTATCACAGGAAGCTGCTCTGTATAGAAGACAACACTAGACTCTCTCAGAGGAGAAGACTGATGCTCGGAAAGAGACTAAATCAACCACACACAAGCACACACACAGCACACACACACACACACACACACACAGCACACACACAGCACACACACAGCACACACACAGCACACACACAGCACACACACAGCACACACACAGCACACACACAGCACACACACAGCACACACACACAGGGTGTTTATCAGTAGGGCAGCAGGCAGGATGCTCCCAACACAAATAGACACCATTTAGAAAAGAGGAAGAAAGGCCTTGAATGTAGATTAATAAACAGACCAGCTGGATACAACTCCTTCCTTAACCTGCTGCTTGAGCCTCACATACATCAAGCTGTCTCACTATAGAAACAGGATATAGACTAGTGTCCTGTCCAGGAGGTGTCCTGTACATCAAGCTGTCTCACTACAGAAACAGGAGATAGACTAGTGTCCTGTCCAGGGGGTGTCCTGGTACGTCAAGCTGTCTCACTACAGAACAGGAGATAAGACTAGTGTCCTGTCCAGGGGGTGTCCTGGTACATCAAGCTGTCTCACTACAGAAACAGGAGATAGACTAGTGTCCTGTCCAGGAGGTGTCCTGGTACATCAAGCTGTCTCACTACAGAAACTGGATATAGACTAGTGTCCTGTCCAGGGGGTGTCCTGGTAGATCAAGCTGTCTCACTACAGAAACAGGGGGAGTTTGGCCCATAGCGAAGGAGTCAATGATTACTTACTCATACAGAATGGTGGGAACTTGACTTGTCTAATATGTTATTTATTATTACAGGATTATATAAAACTAAGTGGAACGCTCTCTACTGGCTTCGTCATGTGACATTGGCGCTGACCAGCAGTAGGCTACAGTACTCAATACAATAACAGAGAATGGTGGGAAATGATTCTACATCTGCATTGCTTGACGTTTGAGATTTTAGGCTGGGTTTCCCTGTGGCTCAGTTGGTAGAGCATGGTGTTTGCAACGCCAGGGTTGTGGGTTCGATTCCCACGGGGGGCCAGTACAAATAAAAAATAAAATGCATGAAATGAAATGTATGCATTCACTACTGTAAGTCGCTCTGGATAAGAGCGTCTGCTAAATGACTAAAATGTAAATGTTTCTGTACAGCACTTTGTGACATCTCTTTATAAATACATTTGATTGATTGATTACATCAGTCTAATATCATATTATATGATAAACAGAGATGCCAAGTCCTCTTCACCGGCCCCGTCATGTGCTACTGGATGTGTCCTATGGCATTCTATTCCCTTTATAGTGCACTAATATTGACCAAGAGCCCTATGGGCCATTATGCACTATATATATAGGCAATAGGGTGCCATTTGGGACTCAGACACTGGCCATCAGCAGTAGAAATCTTTTCCCAAGTCAGAGTTTATAAATAAGAGGCTGGCACATGGATGATGACCAACTATTTTCAGCTCAGCTTTTTAGAATTTCTGTGCCTTGGACTTTTTTCCTTTACGCATGTGGGCATCAGATACATGTCTCAGGAGTACAATATACTATATTAACCACAGACAGGACATCTATAATCTACTACATTATCCTGCTATCTTCTCGTTCCCCTGGCGGAACCATGGTCAGAGCAGAGAGAAAGAGAGAGAGAGAGAGAGAGAGAGAGAGAGAGAGAGAGAGAAAGAGAGAGAAAACACTTGTGAGCAGAGAGAGTCTAGAGGATCACTGGTCAGAGCAGAGCCGGTCATCAGCACATTCCTAGAGTCAGACACAATGAGTTCAGTCAGGGTGAGATGAGCAGTTCCCTCTGGAGCCCAGAGGGGCCCGGGAGGAGGAGAGGATGAAGGCAGGTACTGATAGCCAAGAGAGAGACATTCATTCTGGTGTCAGGGAGAGTTGTCTGTGGCTAATATATTCGGTGGCTCCGAGCCCAGTCAGTCTCTCCAGAGCGGTGGCTCCGAGCCCAGTCAGTCTCTCCAGAGCGGTGGCTCCGAGCCCAGTCAGTCTCTCCAGAGCGGTGGCTCCGAGCCCAGTCAGTCTCTCCAGAGCGGTGGCTCCGAGCCCAGTCAGTCTCTCCAGAGCGGTGGCTCCGAGCCCAGTCAGTCTCTCCAGAGCGGTGGCTCCGAGCCCAGTCAGTCTCTCCAGAGCGGTGGCTCCGAGCCCAGTCAGTCTCTCCAGAGCGGTGGCTCCGAGCCCAGTGAGTCTCTCCGGAGCGGTGGCTCCGAGCGCAGTCAGTCTCTCCGGAGCGGTGGCTCCGAGCCCAGTCAGTCTCTCCGGAGCGGTGGCTCCGAGCCCAGTCAGTCTCTCCGGAGCGGTGGACCAGTCAGTCTCTCCGGAGCGGTGGACCAGTCAGTCTCTCCGGAGCGGTGGACCAGTCAGTCTCTCCGGAGCGGTGGACCAGTCAGTCTCTCCGGAGCGGTGGACCAGTCAGTCTCTCCGGAGCGGTGGACCAGTCAGTCTCTCCGGAGCGGTGGACCAGTCAGTCTCTCCGGAGCGGTGGACCAGTCAGTCTCTCCGGAGCGGTGGACCAGTCAGTCTCTCCAGAGCGGTGGACCAGTCAGTCTCTCCAGAGCGGTGGACCAGTCAGTCTCTCCAGAGCGGTGGACCAGTCAGTCTCTCCAGAGCGGTGGATCAGTCAGTCTCTCCAGAGCGGTGGCTCCGAGGCCAGTCAGTCTCTCCAGAGCGGTGGACCAGTCAGTCTCTCCAGAGCGGTGGACCAGTCAGTCTCTCCAGAGCGGTGGACCAGTCAGTCTCTCCAGAGCGGTGGACCAGTCAGTCTCTCCAGAGCGGTGGATCAGTCAGTCTCTCCAGAGCGGTGGCTCCGAGGCAAGTCAGTCTCTCCAGAGCGGTGGACCAGTCAGTCTCTCCAGAGCGGTGGCTCCGAGGCCAGTCAGTCTCTCCAGAGCGGTGGACCAGTCAGTCTCTCCAGAGCGGTGGCTCCGAGACCAGTCAGTCTCTCCAGAGCGGTGGACCAGTCAGTCTCTCCAGAGCGGTGGACCCGAGACCAGTCAGTCTCTCCAGAGCGGTGGACCCGAGACCAGTCAGTCTCTCCAGAGCGGTGGACCCGTCAGTCTCTCCAGAGCGGTGGACCAGTCAGTCTCTCCAGAGCGGTGGACCAGTCAGTCTCTCCAGAGCGGTGGACCAGTCAGTCTCTCCAGAGCGGTGGACCAGTCAGTCTCTCCAGAGCGGTGGACCAGTCAGTCTCTCCAGAGCGGTGGCTCCGAGCCCAGTCAGTCTCTCCAGAGCGGTGGCTCCGAGCCCAGTCAGTCTCTCCAGAGCGGTGGCTCCGAGCCCAGTCAGTCTCTCCAGAGCGGTGGCTCCGAGCCCAGTCAGTCTCTCCAGAGCGGTGGACCCGAGCCCAGTCAGTCTCTCCAGAGCGGTGGACCCGAGCCCAGTCAGTCTCTCCAGAGCGGTGGACCCGAGCCCAGTCAGTCTCTCCAGAGCGGTGGACCCGAGCCCAGTCAGTCTCTCCAGAGCGGTGGACCCGTCAGTCTCTCCAGAGCGGTGGACCCGTCAGTCTCTCCAGAGCGGTGGACCCGTCAGTCTCTCCAGAGCGGTGGACCAGTCAGTCTCTCCAGAGCGGTGGACCAGTCAGTCTCTCCAGAGCGGTGGACCAGTCAGTCTCTCCAGAGCGGTGGACCAGTCAGTCTCTCCAGAGCGGTGGACCAGTCAGTCTCTCCAGAGCGGTGGACCAGTCAGTCTCTCCAGAGCGGTGGACCAGTCAGTCTCTCCAGAGTGGTGGACCAGTCAGTCTCTCCAGAGCGGTGGCTCCGAGACCAGTCAGTCTCTCCAGAGCGGTGGACCAGTCAGTCTCTCCAGAGCGGTGGACCCGAGACCAGTCAGTCTCTCCAGAGCGGTGGACCCGAGACCAGTCAGTCTCTCCAGAGCGGTGGACCCGTCAGTCTCTCCAGAGCGGTGGACCAGTCAGTCTCTCCAGAGCGGTGGACCAGTCAGTCTCTCCAGAGCGGTGGACCAGTCAGTCTCTCCAGAGCGGTGGACCAGTCAGTCTCTCCAGAGCGGTGGACCAGTCAGTCTCTCCAGAGCGGTGGACCAGTCAGTCTCTCCAGAGCGGTGGACCAGTCAGTCTCTCCAGAGCGGTGGACCAGTCAGTCTCTCCAGAGCGGTGGATCAGTCAGTCTCTCCAGAGCGGTGGCTCCGAGGCCAGTCAGTCTCTCCAGAGCGGTGGACCAGTCAGTCTCTCCAGAGCGGTGGACCAGTCAGTCTCTCCAGAGCGGTGGATCAGTCAGTCTCTCCAGAGCGGTGGCTCCGAGGCAAGTCAGTCTCTCCAGAGCGGTGGACCAGTCAGTCTCTCCAGAGCGGTGGCTCCGAGGCCAGTCAGTCTCTCCAGAGCGGTGGACCAGTCAGTCTCTCCAGAGCGGTGGCTCCGAGACCAGTCAGTCTCTCCAGAGCGGTGGACCAGTCAGTCTCTCCAGAGCGGTGGACCCGAGACCAGTCAGTCTCTCCAGAGCGGTGGACCCGAGACCAGTCAGTCTCTCCAGAGCGGTGGACCCGTCAGTCTCTCCAGAGCGGTGGACCAGTCAGTCTCTCCAGAGCGGTGGACCAGTCAGTCTCTCCAGAGCGGTGGACCAGTCAGTCTCTCCAGAGCGGTGGACCAGTCAGTCTCTCCAGAGCGGTGGACCAGTCAGTCTCTCCAGAGCAGTGGACCAGTCAGTCTCTCCAGAGCGGTGGCTCCGAGCCCAGTCAGTCTCTCCAGAGCGGTGGCTCCGAGCCCAGTCAGTCTCTCCAGAGCGGTGGCTCCGAGCCCAGTCAGTCTCTCCAGAGCGGTGGCTCCGAGCCCAGTCAGTCTCTCCAGAGCGGTGGCTCCGAGCCCAGTCAGTCTCTCCAGAGCGGTGGACCCGAGCCCAGTCAGTCTCTCCAGAGCGGTGGACCCGAGCCCAGTCAGTCTCTCCAGAGCGGTGGACCCGTCAGTCTCTCCAGAGCGGTGGACCCGTCAGTCTCTCCAGAGCGGTGGACCAGTCAGTCTCTCCAGAGCGGTGGACCAGTCAGTCTCTCCAGAGCGGTGGACCAGTCAGTCTCTCCAGAGCGGTGGACCAGTCAGTCTCTCCAGAGCGGTGGACCAGTCAGTCTCTCCAGAGCGGTGGCTCCGAGCCCAGTCAGTCTCTCCAGAGCGGTGGCTCCGAGCCCAGTCAGTCTCTCCAGAGCGGTGGCTCCGAGCCCAGTCAGTCTCTCCAGAGCGGTGGCTCCGAGCCCAGTCAGTCTCTCCAGAGCGGTGGCTCCGAGCCCAGTCAGTCTCTCCAGAGCGGTGGCTCCGAGCCCAGTCAGTCTCTCCAGAGCGGTGGCTCCGAGCCCAGTCAGTCTCTCCAGAGCGGTGGACCAGTCAGTCTCTCCAGAGCGGTGGACCAGTCAGTCTCTCCAGAGCGGTGGCTCCGAGACCAGTCAGTCTCTCCAGAGCGGTGGACCAGTCAGTCTCTCCAGAGCGGTGGACCCGAGACCAGTCAGTCTCTCCAGAGCGGTGGACCCGAGACCAGTCAGTCTCTCCAGAGCGGTGGACCCGTCAGTCTCTCCAGAGCGGTGGACCAGTCAGTCTCTCCAGAGCGGTGGACCAGTCAGTCTCTCCAGAGCGGTGGACCAGTCAGTCTCTCCAGAGTGGTGGACCAGTCAGTCTCTCCAGAGCGGTGGCTCCGAGCCCAGTCAGTCTCTCCAGAGCGGTGGACCAGTCAGTCTCTCCAGAGCGGTGGCTCCGAGACCAGTCAATCTCTCCAGAGCGGTGGACCAGTCAGTCTCTCCAGAGCGGTGGACCCGAGACCAGTCAGTCTCTCCAGAGCGGTGGACCCGAGACCAGTCAGTCTCTCCAGAGCGGTGGACCCGTCAGTCTCTCCAGAGCGGTGGACCCGTCAGTCTCTCCAGAGCGGTGGACCAGTCAGTCTCTCCAGAGCGGTGGACCAGTCAGTCTCTCCAGAGCGGTGGACCAGTCAGTCTCTCCAGAGCGGTGGACCAGTCAGTCTCTCCAGAGCGGTGGACCAGTCAGTCTCTCCAGAGTGGTGGACCAGTCAGTCTCTCCAGAGCGGTGGCTCCGAGACCAGTCAGTCTCTCCAGAGCGGTGGACCAGTCAGTCTCTCCAGAGCGGTGGACCCGAGACCAGTCAGTCTCTCCAGAGCGGTGGACCCGAGACCAGTCAGTCTCTCCAGAGCGGTGGCTCCGAGCCCAGTCAGTCTCTCCAGAGCGGTGGACCAGTCAGTCTCTCCAGAGCGGTGGCTCCGAGACCAGTCAGTCTCTCCAGAGCGGTGGACCAGTCAGTCTCTCCAGAGCGGTGGACCCGAGACCAGTCAGTCTCTCCAGAGCGGTGGACCCGTCAGTCTCTCCAGAGCGGTGGACCAGTCAGTCTCTCCAGAGCGGTGGACCAGTCAGTCTCTCCAGAGCGGTGGCTCCGAGCCCAGTCAGTCTCTCCAGAGCGGTGGCTCCGAGCCCAGTCAGTCTCTCCAGAGCGGTGGCTCCGAGCCCAGTCAGTCTCTCCAGAGCGGTGGCTCCGAGCCCAGTCAGTCTCTCCAGAGCGGTGGCTCCGAGCCCAGTCAGTCTCTCCAGAGCGGTGGCTCCGAGCCCAGTCAGTCTCTCCAGAGCGGTGGCTCCGAGCCCAGTCAGTCTCTCCAGAGCGGTGGCTCCGAGCCCAGTCAGTCTCTCCAGAGCGGTGGCTCCGAGCCCAGTCAGTCTCTCCAGAGCGGTGGCTCCGAGCCCAGTCAGTCTCTCCAGAGCGGTGGCTCCGAGCCCAGTCAGTCTCTCCAGAGCGGTGGCTCCGAGCCCAGTCAGTCTCTCCAGAGCGGTGGCTCCGAGCCCAGTCAGTCTCTCCAGAGCGGTGGCTCCGAGCCCAGTCAGTCTCTCCAGAGCGGTGGCTCCGAGCCCAGTCAGTCTCTCCAGAGCGGTGGCTCCGAGCCCAGTCAGTCTCTCCAGAGCGGTGGCTCCGAGCCCAGTCAGTCTCTCCAGAGCGGTGGCTCCGAGCCCAGTCAGTCTCTCCAGAGCGGTGGCTCCGAGCCCAGTCAGTCTCTCCAGAGCGGTGGCTCCGAGCCCAGTCAGTCTCTCCAGAGCGGTGGCTCCGAGCCCAGTCAGTCTCTCCAGAGCGGTGGCTCCGAGCCCAGTCAGTCTCTCCAAAGCGGTGGACCAGTCAGTCTCTCCAGAGCGGTGGACCAGTCAGTCTCTCCAGAGCGGTGGAAGATAATAAGAATAGAATGTAGCTGGATTCCTACAGGATATTTTGAACCAGTGAAACAGAGAGAAACCCCTCAGAGACGCCGCAGCATCACTTCTAATCCGGTGTTAGAAGCCCTAATCTGGGAGACTAACAGGGCAGGAGGGGGAAGGGAGGGGGCAGGAGGGAGGAGGGGGGCTTCTGACAGGGCAAGAGGGAGAAGGGAGGGAGGAGAAGGGAGGGGGCAGGAGGGAGGAGGGGGGCTTCTGACAGGGCAGGAGGGAGAAGGGAGGGGGGAGGAGAGGGCTTCTGACAGGGCAGGAGGGAGAAGGGAGGGGGGGGAGGAGGAGAGGGCTTCTGACAGGGCAGGAGGGAGAAGGAGAGGGCTTCTGACAGGGCAGGAGGGAGAAGGAGAGGGCTTCTGACAGGGCAGGAGAGAGAAGGGAGGGGGGAGGAGAGGGCTTCTGACAGGGCAGGAGAGAGAAGGGAGGGGGGAGGAGAGGGCTTCTGACAGGGCAGGAGAGGGGGAGGAGGAGAGGGCTTCTGACAGGGCAGGAGGGGTAAGGGAGGGGGAGGAGGAGAGGGCTTCTGACAGGGCAGGAGGGAGAAGGGAGGGGGAGGAGGAGGAGAGGGTTTCTGACAGGGCAGGAGGGGTAAGGGAGAGGGGAGGAGCAGAGGGCTTCTGACAGGGCAGGAGGGAGAAGGAGAGGGCTTCTGACAGGGCAGGAGGGAGAAGGGAGGGGGGAGGAGAGGGCTTCTGACAGGGCAGGAGGGAGAAGGGAGGGGGGAGGAGAGGGCTTCTGACAGGGCAGGAGGGAGAAGGGAGGGGGGAGGAGAGGGCTTCTGACAGGGCAGGAGGGAGAAGGGAGGGGGGAGGAGAGGGCTTCTGACAGGGCAGGAGGGAGAAGGGAGGGGGGAGGAGAAGGGAGGGAGGGGTGAGGAAGAAGAGGAGGAGGGCTTCTGACAGGGCAGGAGGGAGGAGGAAGGCTTCTGACAGGGCAGGAGAGAGGAGGAGGAGGGGTGGGGCGGTGATGGGCAGGGTTTACAGTTTTGGGACTATTTTATTGGTCCATTAAGTCAGGCAAGCTCAATCAAGCACACATAATGCATTTTAAATTATTTCAAAATCGTTTTTAAACCCAGGTCTGGACACTGCATGTTTCTACACGAAGAGAGAGGGACTGTTGGCGACCGCGTTTTATTATTTAAAATATTATTTGACCTTTATTTAACCAGGTAGGCCAGTTGAGAACCAGTCCTTTATTTAACCAGGTAGGTTAGTTGAGAACCAGTCCTTTATTTAACCAGGTAGGTTAGTTGAGAACAAGTCCTTTATTTAACCAGGTAGGCTAGTTGAGAACAAGTTCTCATTTGCAACCTGGCCAAGATAAAGCATAGCAATTCGACACATACAACAACACAGAGTTACACATGGAATAAACAAAACATACAGTCAATAAAACAAAGTCTATATACAGTGAGTGCAAATGAGGTAAGATAAGGGAGGTAAGGCAATAAATAGGCCATGGTGGCGAAGAAATGTAGCAATTAAACACTGGAGTGATCGATGTGCAGAAGATGAATGTGCAAGTAGAGATACTGGGGTGCAAAGGAGCAAGATAAATAAATAAATACAGTATGGGGGATGAGGTAGATGGGCTGTTTACAGATGGGCTATGTACAGGTGCAGTGATCTGTGAGCTGCTCTGACAGCTGATGCTTAAAGCTAGTGAGGGACATATGAGTCTCCAGCTTCAGTGATTTTTGCAGTTCGTTCCAGTCATCGGCAGCAGACAACTGGAAGGAACGGCGGCCAAAGGAGGAATTGGCTTTGGGGGTGACCAGTGAGATATACCTGCTGGAGCGTGTGCTACGAGTGGGTGCTGCTATGGTGACCAGTGAGCTGAGATAAGGTGGGGCTTTACCTAGCAAAGACTTGTAGATGACCTGGAGCCAGTGGGTTTGGCGACGAGTATGAAGCGAGGGCCAGCCAACGAGAGCATACAGGTCGCAGTGGTGGGTAGTGTATGGGGCTTTGGTGACAAAACGGATGGCACTGTGATAGACTGCATCCAATTTGTTGAGTAGAGTGTTGGAGGCTATTTTATAGATGACATCACCGAAGTCGAGGATCGGTAGGATGGTCAGTTTTACAAGGGTATGTTTGGTAGCATGAGTGAAGGATACTTTGTTGCGAAATAGGAAGCCGATTCTAGATTTAATTTTGGATTGGAGATGCTTAATGTGAGCCTGGAAGGAGAGTTTACAGTCTAACCAGACACCCGGGTATTTGTAGTTGTCCACGTATTCTAAGTCAGAGCCGTCCAGAGTAGTGATGCTGGACGGGCGGGCAGGTGCAGGCAGCGATCGGTTGAAGAGCATGCATTTAGTTTTACCTGCGTTTAAGAGCAGTTGGAGGCCACGGAAGGAGAGTTTATGGCATTGAAGCTCGTCTGGAGGGTTGTTAACACAGTGTCCAAAGAGGGGCCAGAAGTATACAGAATGGTGTCGTCTGCGTAAAGGTGGATCAGAGAATCACCAGCAGCAAGAGCGACATCATTGATGTATACAGAGAAGAGAGTCGGTCAGAGAATTGAACCCTGTGGCACCCCCATAGAGACTACCAGAGGTCCGGACAACAGGCCCTCCGATTTGACACACTGAACTCTATCTGAGAAGTAGTTGGTGAACCAGGCGAGGCAATCATTTGAGAAACCAAGGCTGTTGAGTCTGCCAATAAGAATGTGGTGATTGACAGAGTCGAAAGCCTTGGCCAGGTCGATGAATACGGCTGCACAGTAATGTCTCTTATTGATGGCGGTTATGATGTCGTTTAGGACCTTGAGCATGGCTGAGGTGCACCCATGACCAGCTCTGAAACCAGATTGCATAGCGGAGAAGGTACGGTGGGATTCGAAATGGTCGGTAATCTGTTCGTTAACTTGGCTTTCGAAGACCTTAGAAAGACAGGGTAGGATAGATATAGGTCTGTAGCAGTTTGGGTCTAGAGTGTCACCCCCTTTGAAGAGGGGGATGACCGCGGCAGCTTTTTTTTTCCTCGGACGATACGAAAAAAAGGTTGAACAGGCTAGTAATAGGGGTTGCAACAATTTCGGCAGATAATTTTAGAAAGAGGGTCCAGATTGTCTAGCCCGGCTGATTTGTAGGGGTCCAGATTTTTCAGGTCTTTCAGAACGTCAGCAATCTGGATTTGGGTGAAGGAGAAATGGTGGGGGCTTTGGCGGGTTGCTGTGGGGGGTGCCGGGCAGTTGACCGGGGTAGGGGTAGCCAGGTGGAAAGCATGGCCAGCCGTAGAGAAATGCTTATTGAAATTCTCAATTATAGTGGATTTATCGGTGGTGAAAGTGTTGTCTAGCCTCAGTGCAGTGGGCAGCTAGGAGGAGGTGCTCTTATTCTCCATGGACTTTAGTGTCCCAGAAATGTTTTGAGTTTGTGCTACAGGATGTAAATTTCTGTTTGAAAAAGCTAGCCTTAGCTTTCCTAACTGCCTCCTCGTGCGGTGACGTCGATAGACCAGTCATGGATTAGTAAGGGTTCCAAGTAGCTCTAAATAGCTAGCAGGCCGCGGTTAGCAGAATGGGCCTTCAGCAGACGACGCGCCTGAGGGGCCTGTTGGAATCCTCTGGCAGATTATGTCGGTATTCCAGTCGTAGAGGATCGGTGGGGTTCCGTGCCCCGTACCGGCAGTAGAAGGGGTCCGGATATTGTAGCCCAGGAGTGGGCTTCAGTGGTAGCCCAGGAGCCCTAGCCGGGCTAGCTTCAGGCTAATTGGTGCTTGCTCCGGGATGGAAACGCTAGCCAGGAGTAGTCACCCGGGATTGCGGTTAGCTAGTTGCGAAGATCCAGATGAAAAAGGTTCAGAGTTTGCGGTAGGAATCCAGGGATATGGAGAGAAAAATTGGTCCGTTATGCTCTGGTTTGAGTCACGTTGTACGAACTTGCGAGAGCTTTCCGAGCTAAAGGTTAGCTGATGACCGCTAGCAATGGTTAGCTGACTGATAGCTGGTAGCTAGTTAGCTGGCTAGCTTCAGTTGAGGGATTCCAGATCCAAAGTAAATAGAAATACTTTAGAAGAAAGAAAAATAGATCCACACCACATTGGGTGAGGTGGTTTGTAGGAGAGTATTTAGAAGTTGAGATTTAGAAAAATATTTTAAAAAGATATGCGAAGAAAAATATATAAAAAGATATATATACACACAAGGGACACGACAGGACAAAGACAAGAAGACGTCTGACTGCTACGCCATCTTGGAAGTGTTGGCGACCATGCTGAGACTGAGTAGACTGGAGGCTGGTAGAAGACCCTCTGCTGAGGTTAAAGTCTCTGAGACTGAGTAGACTGGAGGCTGGTAGAAGACCCTCTGCTGAGACTGAGTAGACTGGAGGCTGGTAGAAGACCCTCTGCTGAGGTTAAAGTCTCTGAGACTGAGTAGACTGGAGGCTGGTAGAAGACCCTCTGCTGAGGTTAAAGTCTCTGAGACTGAGTAGACTGGAGGCTGGTAGGAGACCCTCTGCTGAGACTGAGTAGACTGGAGGCTGGTAGAAGACCCTCTGCTGAGGTTAAAGTCTCTGAGACTGAGTAGACTGGAGGCTGGTAGAAGACCCTCTGCTGAGGTTAAAGTCTCTGAGACTGAGTAGACTGGAGGCTGGTAGGAGACCCTCTGCTGAGACTGAGTAGACTGGAGGCTGGTAGAAGACCCTCTGCTGAGGTTAAAGTCTCTGAGACTGAGTAGACTGGAGGCTGGTAGGAGACCCTCTGCTGAGACTGAGTAGACTGGTAGAAGACCCTCTGCTGAGACTGAGTAGACTGGAGGCTGGTAGAAGACCCTCTGCTGAGGTTAAAGTCTCTGAGACTGAGTAGACTGGAGGCTGGTAGAAGACCCTCTGCTTAGGTTAAAGTCTCTGAGACTGAGTAGACTGGAGGCTGGTAGAAGACCCTCTGCTGAGACTGAGTAGACTGGAGGCTGGTAGAAGACCCTCTGCTGAGGTTAAAGTCTCTGAGACTGAGTAGACTGGAGGCTGGTAGGAGACCCTCTGCTGAGACTGAGTAGACTGGAGGCTGGTAGAAGACCCTCTGCTGAGGTTAAAGTCTCTGAGAATGAGTAGACTGGAGGCTGGTAGAAGACCCTCTGCTGAGACTGAGTAGACTGGTAGAAGACCCTCTGCTGAGACTGAGTAGACTGGAGGCTGGTAGAAGACCCTCTGCTGAGGTTAAAGTCTCTGAGACTGAGTAGACTGGAGGCTGGTAGAAGACCCTCTGCTGAGGTTAAAGTCTCTGAGACTGAGTAGACTGGAGGCTGGTAGAAGACCCTCTGCTGAGGTTAAAGTCTCTGAGACTGAGTAGACTGGAGGCTGGTAGGAGACCCTCTGCTGAGGTTAAAGTCTCTGAGACTGAGTAGACTGGAGGCTGGTAGGACAGTGGCAGACAGGACCTAAAGGTCAAAGATCACAGATGTGATACCTCATCACTCTGGTAGTCCAGGCTTGTATCCCAAACTGCACCCTACTCCCTTAATAGCGCACTACGGTTTTCTGGTCAAAAGTAGTGCACGACATACAACCAGTGTCAAGGTAAGGCTCAATATATAAAAACAAAAATTCCATATAAGGAAACAGCCCAAAACAACACAGAGACCTGGATAATTAAAAAGAGCAGCATTCTTGTATGAGTTGCCAAACATGTTGCAGAGCAGAACAAATCTAAATTATTCCCACAATCTGGAAGACTAATACTGAGGCCAAATGGCACCCTATTGACTATTGGTCCTGGTCAAAAGTAGTGCACTACATAGGGAATGGGGTGCCATTGGGGACACACATTGTTTAGGTTCAGCAGACTGTCGAAGGCCAGACTGATAATGAAATCTGATCGTTTGGCTAGTCACTCCTTCCAAGCTGCTGGAGCCTGTTACCACCTACCTGGTGGTATATACCTTAGCCCTACCTGGTGGTATATACACCGTAGCACTACCTGGCGGTATATATATACACCGTAGCCCAACCTGGCGGTATATATATACACCGTAGCCCTACCTGGCGGTATATATATACACCGTAGCCCTACCTGGCGGTATACACCGTAGCCCTACCTGGCGGTATACACCGTAGCCCTACCTGGCGGTATACACCGTAGCCCTACCTGGCGGTATACACCGTAGCCCTACCTGGCGGTATACACCGTAGCCCTACCTGGCGGTATACACCGTAGCCCTACCTGGCGGTATATACCGTAGCCCTACCTGGCGGTATATACCGTAGCCCTACCTGGCGGTATATACCGTAGCCCTACCTGGCGGTATATACACCGTAGCCCTACCTGGCGGTATATACACCGTAGCCCTACCTGGCGGTATATACACCGTAGCCCTACCTGGCGGTATATACACCGTAGCCCTACCTGGCGGTATATACACCGTAGCCATACCTGGTGGTATATATACACACCGTAGCCCTACCTGGTGGTATATATACACACCGTAGCCCTACCTGGTGGTATATATACACACCGTAGCCCTACCTGGTGGTATATATACACACCGTAGCCCTACCTGGTGGTATATATACACACCGTAGCCCTACCTGGTGGTATATATACACACCGTAGCCCTACCTGTTGGTATATATACACACCGTAGCCCTACCTGGTGGTATATATACACACCGTAGCCCTACCTGGTGGTATATACACACCGTAGCCCTACCTGGTGGTATATATACACACCGTAGCCCTACCTGGTGGTATATATACACACCGTAGCCCTACCTGGTGGTATATATACACACCGTAGCCCTACCTGGTGGTATATATACACACCGTAGCCCTACCTGGTGGTATATATACACACCGTAGCCCTACCTGGTGGTATATATACACACCGTAGCCCTACCTGGTGGTATATATACACACCGTAGCCCTACCTGGTGGTATATATACACCTGGTCTACAGTTACAGGCCTGCTCTCCCAGTGGACCACTATTGACCAGGGCCCATGAGGGCTGCTCATCATAAGTAGCACACTATACACACACACACACACACACACAATACCAGGTCCATGAGTCAGGAGAACAGGAACATAGTCCATCATCATCATCATCACCACCACCACCATCATAACAGTCAAAGGACTACTTGCAAAACACACTTCCTGCCAAAATCAGTAAGACTCACTACACCCCCCCGAGAGACAGTTCTGTACAGTGTGTTCTTTCAGCCCGGTAGCATCATGACACGTTATACAGTGTGTTCTTTCAGCCCGGTAGCATCGTGACGCGTTATATGATGACGTACAGTGCGTTTTAGAATCCATAGATAATGTGATAACGGCTAGGATCAGGCTGCTACTGCTGGTAGGCATCTGGCACCACTTTACTCAGCTTAGCAGCACAACGCCATCTGATAGTGATCAACAACCAACCCACTGAAGCTTATTTTAAAAAACATTTTTTACCTTTATTTAACTAGGCAAGTCAGTTAAGAACAAATTCTTATTTTTAATGACGGTCTAGGAAAAGTGGGTTAAACTGCCTTGTTCAGGGGGCAGAACGACAGATTTGTACCTTGTCAGCTCGGGGATTCGAACTTGCAACCTTTCGGTTACTAGCCCAACGCTCTAACCACTAGGCTACCCTGCCGCCCCAATAGACCTGCATCCCCAGCCCCATAGAGCCCCAGCCCCATAGAGCCCCAGCCCCATAGAGCCCCATAGAGCCCCAGCCCCATAGAGCCCCAGCCCCATAGTCCCATAGAGCCCCAGCCCCATAGAGCCCCAGCCCCATAGAGCCCCAGCCCCATAGAGCCCCAGCCCCATAGAGCCCCAGCCCCATAGAGCCCCAGCCCCATAGAGCCCCAGCCCCATAGAGCCCCAGCCCCATAGAGCCCCAGCCCCATAGCGCCCCAGCCCCATAGAGCCCCAGCCCCATAGAGCCCCAGCCCCATAGAGCCCCAGCCCCATAGAGCCCCAGCCCCATAGAGCCCCAGCCCCATAGAGCCCCAGCCCCATAGAGCCCAACGAGGAAACCAAGACAACCAACAACACAAACCCCCCTGCTTGGTTTAAAGCAAAACATTGGCCAGTCAACAAAAGATCCAACCAAAACATCCAATACAATCTTTCCCTCAGGAGGTCTGCGGTACTTGGCTAATTTGATTGGACAGCAGCCTGTTCTGTTTAGTATTTGATTGGACGATAGCCTGTTCTGTTGAGCCTCGCCAAGAGTAGCAACTTCAGGAAGAACTCTGTCAGTCCTGCCAGCTTTTTCAATTTGTGATAAAGCTCTTAAGTTAATGTTATTACACACCGACCTGCTCTCTAGAAACACACGGTGGGGAAAGCATTGTAAAAATACGGGGCCCTGTTATCTGACAGGGTGAAAGATAAACACTCTGACTCAGGTCAAACCTGCTCCACTCTCTCCTGATCCAACAGTTGTTTTGTCATGTTTAGGGCTGCAGGAGGACCATGTATCAGGATACCTGCTCCACTCTCCAACGATCTGACAGTTGTTATGTCATGTTTAGGGCTGCAGGAGGACCATGTAACTGGATACCTGCTCCACTCTCCCCTGATCTGACAGTTGTTATGTCATGTTTAGGGCTGCAGGAGGACCATGTAACTGGATACCTGCTCCACTCTCCCCTGATCTGTCATGTTTAGGGCTGCAGGAGGACCATGTAACTGGATACCTGCTCCACTCTCCACTGATCTGACAGTTATGTCATGTTTAGGGCTGCAGGAGGACCATGTATCAGGATACCTGCTCCACTCTCCCCTGATCTGACAGTTGTTATGTCAGCTTTCCCTGTAGCTCAGTTGGTAGAGCATGGTGTTTGCAACGCCAGGGTTGTGGGTTCGATTCCCATGGGGGGCCAGCACAGAAAAAAAAAAATGTATGAAATTGTATGAAATGTATGCATTCACTACTGTAAGTCGCTCTGGATAAGAGTGTCTGCTAAATGACTAAAATGTAAATGTCATGTTTAGGGCTGCAGGAGGACCATGTATCAGGATACACTCCAACGAGAACATTCCATACATTCAACAGGTCAGATCACGTCATTGTTCAGGACTCATGAGCAGGGCACACATGGAGAAGGATTAGCTGCTTCTCTACTTTCTGCTTTTCCCAGAAAAATCAAAGTACATTGTGGGTGTTTCTAATGGCAGAACACCATCATCATCATATCTCATATCACTGTGCACACTGCCAACTCTCTGACCTCTGAGTCCAAGCCGGAGAATACAGCGCATTCGGGAAAGTATTCAGACCCCTTGACTTTTTCCACATTTTGTTAAGTTACAGCCTTATTCTAAAATGGATTAAATAATTGTTTTCCTATCATCAATCTAAACACACAATAACAAAACGAAGAAAAAAAAAAAGGTTTTTAGAAATGCTTGTAAAAAATAAATAAGTTAAATATCACATTTAGATAAGTATTCAGACCCTTTACTCAGTACTTTGTTGAAGCACCTTTGGCAGCGATTACAGCCTTGAGTATTCTTGGGTATGACGCTACAAGCTTTGCACACCTGTATTTGGGGACTTTCTCCCATTCTTCTCTGCAGATCCTCTCAAGCACTGTCAGGTTGGATGGGGAGTGTCGCTGCACAGCTATTTTCAGGTCTCTCAGAGATGTTCGATCGGGTTCAAGTCCGGGCCACTCAAGGACATTCATAGACTTGTCCCAAAGCCACTCCTGCGTTGTCTTGGCTGTGTGCTTAGGGTCGTTGTCCTGTTGGAAGGTGAACCTTAACCCCAATCCGAGGTCCTGAGCGCTTTGGAGCAGGTTTTAATCAAGGATCTCTCTGTACTTTGCTCCGTTCATCTTTCCTTCGATCCTGACTAATCTCCCAGGCCCTGCTGCTGAAAAACGTCACCACAGAAGGATGCTGCCACCACCATGCTTCACCGTAGGGATGGTGCCAGGCTTCCTCCAAACTTGACACTTGGCATTCAGGCCAAAGAGTTCAATCTTGGTTTCATCAGACCAGAGAATGTTGTTTCTCATGGTCTGAGAGTCTTTAGGTGCCTTTTGGCAAACTCCAAGAGGGCTGTCATGTGCCTTTTACTGAAGAGTGGCTTCCGTCTGGCCACTCTACCATAAAGGCCTGATTGGTGGAGTGCTGCAGAGACGGTTGTCCTTCTGGAAGGTTCTCCCTTCTCCACAGAAGAACTCTGGAGCTCTGTCAGAGTGACCATCGGGTCCTTGGTCACCTCCCTGACCAAGGCCCTTCTCCCCCGATTGGTCAGTTTGGACGGGCGGCCAGCTCTAGGAAGAGTCTTGGTGGTTCCAAACTTCTTCCATTTAAGAATGATGGAGGCCACTGTGTTTTTAGGGACATTCAATGCAGTAGAAATATGTTGGTACCCTTCCCCAGATCTGTGCCTCAACACAATCCTGTCTCGGAGCTCTACGGACAATTCCTTCGACATCATGGCTTGGTTTTTGCTCTGACATGAACTGTCAACTGTGGGGTCTTATATAGCCAGGTGTGTGCCTTTCCAAATCATGTCCAATTAATTTGATTTACCACAAATTAGGTGGACTCCAATCAAGGTGGACTCCAATCAAGTTGTAGAAACAGCTCAAGGATGATCAATGGAAACAGGATGTACCTGAGCTCAATTTCGAGTCTCATAGCAAAGGGTCTAAATACTTATGTTAATAAGGTGTTTTAAATGTGTTTTTTACTTTTAATACCTTTGCAAACATTTCTAAAAACTCATTTTCTTTTTGTCATTATGGGCTATTGTTTGTAGATTGATGAGGAAATGTTTTTATTTAATCCATTTTAGAATAAGGCCGTCACTTAACAAAATGTGGGAAAAAGGAAGGGGTCTGAAACTGTGTAGAGACTAAAGTTAGGCCGTAGAAACAGACAGGATACCTAGAGAGTTAGGCCGTAGAAACAGACAGGATACCTAGAGAGTTAGGCCGTAGAAACAGACAGGATACCTAGAGAGTTAGGCCGTAGAAACAGACAGGATACCTAGAGAGTTAGGCCGTAGAAACAGACAGGATACCTAGAGAGTTAGGCCGTAGAAACAGACAGGACACCTAGAGAGTTAGGCCGTAGAAACAGACAGGACACCTAGAGAGTTAGGCCGTAGAAACAGACAGGATACCTAGAGAGTTAGGCCGTAGAAACAGACAGGACACCTAGAGAGATAGGCCGTAGAAACAGACAGGATACCTAGAGAGTTAGGCCGTAGAAACAGACAGGATACCTAGAGAGTTAGGCCGTAGAAACAGACAGGATACCTAGAGAGTTAGGCCGTAGAAACAGACAGGATACCTAGAGAGTTAGGCCGTAGAAACAGACAGGATACCTAGAGAGTTAGGCCGTAGAAACAGACAGGATACCTAGAGAGTTAGGCCGTAGAAACAGACAGGATACCTAGAGAGTTAGGCCGTAGAAACAGACAGGATACCTAGAGAGTTAGGCCGTAGAAACAGACAGGATACCTAGAGAGTTAGGCCGTAGAAACAGACAGGATACCTAGAGAGTTAGGCCGTAGAAACAGACAGGATACCTAGAGTTAGGCCGTAGAAACAGACAGGATACGTAGAGAGTTAGGCCGTAGAATCAGACAGGATACCTAGGGAGTTAGGCCGTAGAAACAGACAGGATACCTAGGGAGTTAGGCCGTAGAAACAGACAGGATACCTAGAGAGTTAGGCCGTAGAAACAGACAGGATACCTAGAGAGTTAGGCCGTAGAAACAGACAGGATACCTAGAGAGTTAGGCCGTAGAAACAGACAGGATACCTAGAGAGTTAGGCCGTAGAAACAGACAGGATACCTAGAGAGTTAGGCCGTAGAATCAGACAGGATACCTAGAGAGTTAGGCCGTAGAATCAGACAGGATACCTAGAGAGTTAGGCCGTAGAATCAGACAGGATACCTAGAGAGTTAGGCCGTAGAAACAGACAGGATACCTAGAGAGTTAGGCCGTAGAAACAGACAGGATACCTAGAGAGTTAGGCCGTAGAAACAGACAGGGATACCTAGAGAGTTAGGCCGTAGAAACAACAGGATCCCTAGAGAGTTAGGCCGTAGAACAGACAGGATACCTAGAGAGTTAGGCCGTAGAAACAGACAGGATACCTAGAGAGTTAGGCCGTAGAAACAGACAGGATACCTAGAGAGTTAGGCCGTAGAAACAGACAGGATACCTAGAGAGTTAGGCCGTAGAAACAGACAGGATACCTAGAGAGTTAGGCCGTAGAAACAGACAGGATACCTAGAGAGTTAGGCCGTAGAAACAGACAGGATACCTAGAGAGTTAGGCCGTAGAAACAGACAGGATACCTAGAGAGTTAGGCCGTAGAAACAGACAGGATACCTAGAGAGTTAGGCCGTAGAAACAGACAGGATACCTAGAGAGTTAGGCCGTAGAAACAGACAGGATACCTAGAGAGTTAGGCCGTAGAAACAGACAGGATACCTAGAGAGTTAGGCCGTAGAAACAGACAGGATACGTAGAGAGTTAGGCCGTAGAATCAGACAGGATACCTAGAGAGTTAGGCCGTAGAAACAGACAGGATACCTAGAGAGTTAGGCCGTAGAAACAGACAGGATACCTAGGGAGTTAGGCCGTAGAAACAGACAGGATACCTAGAGAGTTAGGCCGTAGAAACAGACAGGATACCTAGAGAGTTAGGCCGTAGAAACAGACAGGATACCTAGAGAGTTAGGCCGTAGAAACAGACAGGATACCTAGAGAGTTAGGCCGTAGAAACAGACAGGATACCTAGAGAGTTAGGCCGTAGAAACAGACAGGATACCTAGAGAGTTAGGCCGTAGAAACAGACAGGATACCTAGAGAGTTAGGCCGTAGAAACAGACAGGATACCTAGAGAGTTAGGCCGTAGAAACAGACAGGATACCTAGAGAGTTAGGCCGTAGAAACAGACAGGATACCTAGAGAGTTAGGCCGTAGAAACAGACAGGATACCTAGAGAGTTAGGCCGTAGAAACAGACAGGATACCTAGAGAGTTAGGCCGTAGAAACAGACAGGATACCTAGAGAGTTAGGCCGTAGAAACAGACAGGATACCTAGAGAGATAGGCCGTAGAAACAGACAGGATACCTAGAGAGTTAGGCCGTAGAAACAGACAGGATACCTAGAGAGTTAGGCCGTAGAAACAGACAGATACCTAGAGAGTTAGGCCGTAGAAACAGAACAGGATACCTAGAGAGTTAGGCCGTAGAAACAGACAGGATACCTAGAGAGTTAGGCCGTAGAAACAGACAGGATACCTAGAGAGTTAGGCCGTAGAAACAGACAGGATACGTAGAGAGTTAGGCCGTAGAATCAGACAGGATACCTAGAGAGTTAGGCCGTAGAATCAGACAGGATACCTAGAGAGTTAGGCCGTAGAAACAGACAGGATACCTAGAGAGTTAGGCCGTAGAAACAGACAGGATACCTAGAGAGTTAGGCCGTAGAATCAGACAGGATACCTAGAGAGTTAGGCCGTAGAATCAGACAGGATACCTAGAGAGTTAGGGCCGTAGAAACAGACAGGATACCTAGAGAGTTAGGCCGTAGAAACAGACAGGATACCTAGAGAGTTAGGCCGTAGAAACAGACAGGATACCTAGAGAGTTAGGCCGTAGAAACAGACAGGATACCTAGAGAGTTAGGCCGTAGAAACAGACAGGATACCTAGAGAGTTAGGCCGTAGAAACAGACAGGATACCTAGAGAGTTAGGCCGTAGAAACAGACAGGATACCTAGAGAGTTAGGCCGTAGAAACAGACAAGAATACCTAGAGAGTTAGGCCGTAGAAACAGACAGGATACCTAGAGAGTTAGGCCGTAGAAACAGACAGGATACCTAGAGAGTTAGGCCGTAGAAACAGACAGGATACCTAGAGAGTTAGCCGTAGAAACAGACAGGATACCTAGAGAGTTAGGCCGTAGAAACAGACAGGATACCTAGAGAGTTAGGCCGTAGAAACAGACAGGATACCTAGAGAGTTAGGCCGTAGAAACAGACAGGATACCTAGAGAGTTAGGAGGCCGTAGAAACAGACAGGATACCTAGAGAGTTAGGCCGTAGAAACAGACAGGATACCTAGAGAGTTAGGCCGTAGAAACAGACAGGATACCTAGAGAGTTAGGCCAGTAGAAACAGACAGGATACCTAGAGAGTTAGGCCGTAGAAACAGACAGGATACCTAGAGAGTTAGGCCGTAGAACAGACAGGATACCTAGAGAGTTAGGCCGTAGAAACAGACAGGATACCTAGAGAGTTAGGCTGTGGAAACAGACAGGATACCTAGAGAGTTAGGCCGTAGAAACAGACAGGATACCTAGAGAGTTAGGCCGTAGAAACAGACAGGATACCTAGAGAGTTAGGCCGTAGAAACAGACAGGATACCTAGAGAGTTAGGCCGTAGAAACAGACAGGATACCTAGAGAGTTAGGCCGTAGAAACAGACAGGATACCTAGAGACTTAGGCCGTAGAAACAGACAGGATACCTAGAGAGTTAGGCCGTGGAAACAGACAGGATACATAGAGAGTTAGGCCGTGGAAACAGACAGGATACCTAGAGTTAGGCCGTAGAAACAGACAGGATACCTAGGGAGTTAGGCCGTAGAATCAGACAGGATATATAAAGACAGAGGAGTGGCTGAGTTTTGGATGGAGTCTCAAGGCCACTGAGCTAGGGGTGTAAAACTAGCTAATGCCTCTGATACTGATACGGCATGTGTGTACAGGGTGATAAAACAGGGTAGATGAGTCACACAGTAACAACACGTGACCCCTGTCCCAAACACAGCATGGGCCCTGGCTTCACCGCAAACCACATCATTACAGAGGGACGCTAGGCGCATGCCAGGGGGGGGGGGGGGGCGAAACGCTAGGCGCATGCCAGGGGGGGGGGGGGACGCTAGGCGCATGCCAGGGGGTGGGGCAAAACGTTAGGCGCATGCCAGGGGGGGGGGGGGACGCTAGGCGCATGCCAGGGGGGGGGGGGGGGGGCAAAGCGCTAGGCTCCACAACAACAGCTGAGACGGAGGGGGCTGAAAGGAAGAGCTATCCAAGAAGACCTGAGCTCATCACTGAATATCCCTAGACCCTGCTTTCTGACCAGTCTATCAGATCGGAAAACATTGGGATAAGTAAGCGACAGGGTAATTGCTCACACGTGTCTAATCTCTTCAGGTTTACAGGAGTGGCTACTGGCTAAGGATTGATTTGGAATTATGCCCAATGAACAACTATAGCTGATAAGGTGCAAGTGATCTAAAAAGGAAGAGGTCTGTCTGACTGGCTGACGGATGACGAGACGGCACGACGAGAACCAATAGCACGAAGCCGTGCCACTCCACCACAGGAGTCACAGGGAACAGAGAAATACCTCACCTCGGACCACAGCCCTGGAGATCAAACAGAAACACCTCAGCCATGACAGCAGAGATAGATATAGCTTCTGTCAGCTGGGTGTGGAGGCCCTGACCAGCCCTCCATAGATGGCCTCCACACCCAGTAGGTAAAGGCTAAGGGCATGTAGTTAGGCTGGGCCTGGGACAGGGGAAGGGTCTGGGGCTAAGGGCATGTAGTGAGGCTGGACCTAGGACAGGGAGAGGGCTGTGGCCAGAGCCTGGTGTTGAGGATAGGTGCTAAGGGCTGAGGGGGTGGAGTGAGGCTGGACCTGGCCTAGGACAGGGTCTTGCTTTGGGGCTAAGGGCTGAGGGGGTGGAGTAAGGCTGGACCTGGCCGAGGACAGGGGCTTGGTTTGGGGCTAAGGGCTGGGGGAGCGAGGTAAAGCCCTGTGGCTAGAGCCTGGTGTTCAGGATGAGGGCGAGGTGAAGGCCTGTGGCTAGAGCCTGGTGTTCAGGATGAGGGCGAGGTGAAGGCCTGTGGCTAGAGCCTGGTGTTCAGGATGAGGGCTGGAGGAGTGAGGTGAAGGCCTGTGGCTAGAGCCTGGTGTTCAGGATGAGGGCGAGGTGAAGGCCTGTGGC
>NC_042968.1:48616528-48674028 GCF_901001165.1 Salmo trutta
AAGCCCCCAAAAAAGTCCCCTAAACAGGGGAATAGGGTGTGATATAGGAAGCAGCCTAGTGCCTATTCTTAATAGAGAACCCCTATGAGTCTCTGGCTAAAAGTAGTGCCCTAAACAGGGGAATAGGGTGTGATCTAGGAAGCAGCCTAGTGCCTATTCTTAATAGAGTTTCTGGCTAAAAGTAGTGCCCTAAACAGGGGAATAGGGTGTGATATACAGTGGCAAGAAAAAGTACATGAACCCTTTGGAAATACCTGGATTTCTGCATAAAATTGGTAATTATATTTGATCTGATCTTCATCTAAGTCACAACAATAGACAAACACAGTCTGCTTAAACTAATGACACACAAACAATATGTTTTCATGTCTTTGTTGAACACACCGTGTAAACATTCACAGTGCAGGGTGGGAAAAGTACATGAACCCTTGGATTTAATAACTGGTTGACCCTCCTTTGGCAGCAATAACCTCAACCAAATGTTTTCTGTAGTTGTGGATCAGACCTGCACAACGGTCAGGAGGAATTCTGGACCATTCCTCTTTACAAAACTGTTTCAGTTCAGCAATATCCTTGGGATGTCTGGTGTGAATTGCTCTCTTGAGGTCATGTCACAGCATCTCAAATCGGGTTGAGGTCAGGACTCTGACTGGGCCACTCCAGAAAGTGTATTTTCATCTGTTGAAGCCGTTCTGTTGTTGATTTACTTCTGTGTTTTTGGGTCGTTGTCCTGTTGCGTCACCCAACTTCTGTTGAGCTTCAATTGGTGGACAGATAGCTTAACATTCTCCTGCAAAATGTCTTGATAACTTGGGAATTCATTTTTCCGTCGATGATAGCGAGCTGTCCAGGCCCTGAGGCAGCAAAGCAGCCCCAAACCATGATGCTCCCTCCACCATACTTTACAGTTGGGATGAGGTTTTGATGTTGGTGTGCTGTGCCTTTTTTTTCTCCACACTTAGTGTTGTGTGTTCCTTCCAAACAACTCGACTGTAGTTTCATCTGGCCACACAATATTTCACCAGTAGCGCTGTGGAACATCCAGGTGCACTTTTGCAAACTTCAGACGTGCAGCAATGTTTTTATTGGCCAGCAGTGTCTTCTTCCGTGGTGTCCTCCCATGAACACCATCCTTGTTTAGTGTTTTACGTATCGTAGACTCATCAACAGAGATGTTAGCATGTTCCAGAGATTTCTGTAAGTCTTTAGCTGACGCTATAGGATTCTTCTTAACCTCATTGAGCATTCTGCGCTGAGCTCTTGCAGTCATCTTTGCAGGACGGCCGCTCCTAGGGAGAGTAGCAACAGTGCTGAACTTCCTCCATTTATAGACAATGTGTCTTACCGTGGACTGATGAACATCAAGGCTTTTTAGAGATATTTTTATAATCCTTTCCAGCTTTATGCAAGTCAACAATTGTTAATCTTAGGTCTTCTGATATATCTCTTTTGTTCGAGGCATGGTTCACATCAGGCAATGCTTCTTGTGAATAGTAAACTCAGATTTTGTGAGTTTTTTTTATAGGGCAAGGCAGCTCTAACCAACATCTCCAATCTCATTGATTGGACTCCAGGTTAGCTGACTCCTGACTCCAATTAGCTTCTGGAGAAATCATTAGCCCAGGGGGTTCACATACCTTTTTCCAACCTACACTGTGAATGTTTAAAGTAATTTATTCAATATAGACTAGAAAAATACAATAACTTGTGTGTTATTAGTTTAAAAAACACACACTGTTTGTCAATTGCTGTGACTTGAAGATCAGATCAGATGAAATTTTATGTCAAATTTATGCAGAAATCCAGGTAATTCCAAAAGGGTTCACAGTTTTTCTTGCTACTGTAGGAAGCAGACTAGTGCCCATTTCAAATGGAGAACCCTTATGAGTCTCTGGCTAAAAGTATTGAACTAAACTAGCTAGCTAACCGACTAGCTAGCTAACCGACTAGCTAGCTAACCGACTAGCTAGCTAACCGACTAGCTAGCTAACCGACTAGCTAGCTAACCAACTAGCTAGCTAACCAACTAGCTAGCTAACCAACTAGCTAGCTAACCAACTAGCTAGCCGACCAACCAACCAACTCTGTAAATAAATAAATAAATAAATAAATGTTCTCATATACGTTATAACAGGGAACAGTTCCAGTCCACATAGTTCCCAACAGAAACATCCTGAAATAGGTCCCTACATGCTTCACCTGTCCTTTAAACAGAGTGGCAGCGAGTCAACAGTAGTGCCACTGCCAGCCTTTCTTACATCACCTCAGAGATCCCTCCCCACCCTTCTCCAGAACTCCTCAGAGATGACATCCAAATTCTCCACCCTTCTCCAGAACACCTCAAAGGCTATGTCCTAATTCCCCACAACACCTCAAAGGCTGTGTCCTGATTCTCCACCCTTCCCCACAACAGCTCAAAGGCTGTGTCCTAATTCCCCACAACAGCTCAAAGGCTGTGTCCTAATTCCCCACAACAGCTCAAAGGCTGTGTCCTAATTCCCCACAACAGCTCAAAGGCTGTGTCCTAATTCCCCACAACAGCTCAAAGGCTGTGTCCTGATTCTCCACCCTTCTCCACAACACCTCAAAGGCTGTGTCCTGATTCTCCACCCTTCTCCCAAAGTGTACACTTTGTACACACTTTCTTGCATTGGTTTAACCCCCCAAAAATGTTGGAACCTCCCTCCTCCCACCAACCCTTTTAAATCCCATAAGGGATGGGTTACCAACTGGAGATCTGGCATGAACATGGAATTCCTTCCTTCCTTCCTTCCTTCCTTCCTTCCTTCCTTCCTTCCTTCCTTCCTTCCTTCCTTCCTTCCTTCCTTCCTTCCGGAGTGTGTGTACAGTGTACACTTCAGGAAAAAGGGTGGGGAATTGGGACAGAGCTATAGTACCAGCCCAGTCTATTCTCTAAAAAGCCCCTAGTCCTCAATGAATTCCAGCGCTGTATTGTCCATGTTTCCCTCAGCCCTCCATGAATTCCAACGCTGTATTGTCCATGTTTCCAGCGCTGTATTGTCCATGTTTCCGACGCTGTATTGTCCATGTTTCCCTCAGTCCTCCATGAATTCCAATGCTGTATTGTCCATGTTTCCCTCAGTCCTCCATGAATTCCAACGCTGTATTGTCCATGTTTCCCTCAGTCCTCCATGAATTCCAACGCTGTATTGTCCATGTTTCCAGCGCTGTATTGTCCATGTTTCCAGCGCTGTATTGTCCATGTTTCCAGCGCTGCATTGTCCATGTTTCCAGCGCTGTATTGTCCATGTTTCCAGCGCTGTATTGTCCATGTTTCCAGCGCTGTATTGTCCATGTTTCCCTCAGTCCTCCATGAATTCCAACGCTGTATTGTCCATGTTTCCAGCGCTGTATTGTCCATGTTTCCCTCAGTCCTCCATGAATTCCAGCGCTGTATTGTCCATGTTTCCAGCGCTGTATTGTCCATGTTTCCCTCAGTCCTCCATGAATTCCAGCGCTGTATTGTCCATGTTTCCAGCGCTGTATTGTCCATGTTTCCCCAGTCCTCAATGAATTCCAGCGCTGTATTGTCCATGTTTCCAGCGCTGTATTGTCCATGTTTCCCCAATCGTTCAACAACAGAGTGGTAAGTAGCTAGTCAGCAGCATTGCCAACCTTTGTAAAAGTACCCGAACAGCGCAGCAGGCCAGGGGCACTGCCAGTCTAGTTTCTCCTAAAAGGCCTCAGTCATTGATGACATTCTATTGGTCCAGTCCTTTCAGAGGTTATAGTTTAATGGAACAGATCGTTTCCCATTAGACCCTGAGGACTGGCCAGCTGGCACAGACAATAACATGGCCGTGTCCCAAACGGCATCCTATTCACTATAATAAAATGTATTACCTTATGGGCCCTGGTCAAAAAAAGTAGTGTACTATATAGGGAATAGGGCTCTGGTCTATAGTAGTACCACTATATAGGGAATAGGGCTCTGGTCTATAGTAGTACCACTATATAGGGAATAGGGCTCTGGTCTATAGTAGTACCACTATATAGGGAATAGGGCTCTGGTCTATACTAGTACCACTATATAGGGAATAGGGCTCTGGTCTATAGTAGTACCACTATATAGGGAATAGGGCTCTGGTCTATACTAGTACCACTATATAGGGAATAGGGCTCTGGTCTATAGTAGTGTACTATATAGGGAATAGGGCTCTGGTCTATAGTAGTACCACTATATAGGGAATAGGGCTCTGGTCTATAGTAGTGCACTATATAGGGAATAGGGCTCTGGTCTATAGTAGTACCACTATATAGGGAATAGGACTCTGGTCTATAGTAGTACCACTATATAGGGAATAGGGCTCTGGTCTATAGTAGTGTACTATATAGGGAATAGGGCTCTGGTCTATAGTAGTACCACTATATAGGGAATAGGGCTCTGGTCTATAGTAGTACCACTATATAGGGAATAGGGCTCTGGTCTATAGTAGTACCACTATATAGGGAATAGGGCTCTGGTCTATAGTAGTACCACTACATAGGGAATAGGGCTCTGGTCTATAGTAGTACCACTATATAGGGAATAGGGCTCTGGTCTATAGTAGTACCACTATATAGGGAATAGGGCTCTGGTCTATAGTAGTACCACTATATAGGGAATAGGGCTCTGGTCTATAGTAGTACCACTATATAGGGAATAGGGCTCTGGTCTATAGTAGTACCACTATATAGGGAATAGGGCTCTGGTCTATAGTAGTTCCACTATATAGGGAATAGGGCTCTGGTCTATAGTAGTACCACTATATAGGGAATAGGGCTCTGGTCTATAGTAGTACCACTATATAGGGAATAGGGCTCTGGTCTATAGTAGTACCACTATATAGGGAATAGGGCTCTGGTCTATAGTAGTACCACTATATAGGGAATAGGACTCTGGTCTATAGTAGTACCACTATATAGGGAATAGGGCTCTGGTCTATAGTAGTACCACTATATAGGGAATAGGGCTCTGGTCTATAGTAGTACCACTATATAGGGAATAGGGCTCTGGTCTATAGTAGTACCACTATATAGGGAATAGGGCTCTGGTCTATAGTAGTACCACTATATAGGGAATAGGGCTCTGGTCTATAGTAGTACCACTATATAGGGAATAGGGCTCTGGTCTAGTAGTACCACTATAGGGAATAGGCTCTGTCTATAGTAGTACCACTATATAGGGAATAGGGCTCTGGTCTATAGTAGTACCACTATATAGGGAATAGGGCTCTGGTCTATAGTAGTACCACTATATAGGGAATAGGGCTCTGGTCTATAGTAGTACCACTATATAGGGAATAGGGCTCTGGTCTATAGTAGTACCACTATATAGGGAATAGGGCTCTGGTCTATAGTAGTGTACTATATAGGGAATAGGGCTCTGGTCTATAGTAGTACCACTATATAGGGAATAGGGCCCTGGTCTATAGTAGTACCACTATATAGGGAATAGGGCTCTGGTCTATAGTAGTACCACTATATAGGGAATAGGGCTCTGGTCTATAGTAGTACCACTATATAGGGAATAGGGCTCTGGTCTATAGTAGTACCACTATATAGGGAATAGGGCTCTGGTCTATAGTAGTACCACTATATAGGGAATAGGGCTCTGGTCTATAGTAGTACCACTATATAGGGAATAGGGCGCTGGTCTATAGTAGTACCACTATATAGGGAATAGGACTCTGGTCTATAGTAGTACCACTATATAGGGAATAGGGCTCTGGTCTATAGTAGTACCACTATATAGGGAATAGGGCTCTGGTCTATAGTAGTACCACTATATAGGGAATAGGGCTCTGGTCTATAGTAGTACCACTATATAGGGAATAGGGCTCTGGTCTATAGTAGTACCACTATATAGGGAATAGGGCCCTGGTCTATAGTAGTACCACTATATAGGGAATAGGGCGCTGGTCTATAGTAGTGCCACTATATTCTTCCCTCTAGTGTATGGAGTCAGACAGAGCTGTCAGAGCTACAGAATACTATTGTATTGGTTGAGCCAGTACAGGCAGGTGGTGCCGACCTAAATAAAGAAGAAGTCATTCAGGATGAACCACGTTCCTCTCTTTAACAAAACGTACCCCCCTGTTCACTCAGTCTGCAATAACCACCTGGACAAACTCTCCACAGAACACAAAATACATGTAAAAATGTACACAGGTTCAGAAATGTTGTGAAATAGCACAGTTACAAAAACTGGATGGACATCAGAAATAGAGGAAGGAATAAAAAACCAAAAACAAAATCTAACTATTGTAAAAATCGATTGTGTGTAAAATGTGTATAAACTGAAGGTAGAAGCCTAATTGTTATTGTTTATTTGTTTACTCCCATTGGGGGAAGGGTGATAGGGTTTTGTGGCAAATAATAAAAGGTATATTCTTTAAAAAAGTATTTATGTCTATAATAGGTATAATATTAAGCTGATCCACCCATTAGAAAGAAGAAAACATCTCTCCACATAACATCTTTAACAAAAGGAAATGTCCATCCAATCATTCCCCGCCGCTCGACGCAGATTCATAGAACAGGGACTAGAAGAACGTACTGAACGCCAGCCGTCAGCCGTCAGCCGTCAGCCGCCAGCCGCCAGCCGTCAGACACATGAACGGTGAAAACAAATACAATATGAAACATATGTCTCCAAACGTTAGATTGACCCTCAATACTTAACCTCATGGACAATACAGAAACTTCCTGAGTCAGTGAGACTACAACGGCACAGTCACTTCCTGAGTCAGCGAGACTACAACTGCACATAATGACAATGCAGTAGGGAACAGGGGGCCAGCTCCATACTATAACCCTGTGGAGCAGTAGGGAACAGGGGGCCAGCTCCATACTATAACCCCATGGAACAGGGGGCCAGCTCCATACTATAACCCTGTGGAGCAGGGGGCCAGCTCCATACTATAACCCCATGGAACAGGGGGCCAGCTCCATACTATAACCCCATGGAACAGTAGGGAACAGGAGGCCAGCTCCATACTATAACCCCATGGAACAGTAGGGAACAGGGGGCCAGCTCCATACTATAACCCCATGGAACAGGGGGCCAGCTCCATACTATAACCCTGTGGAACAGTAGGGAACAGGGGGCCAGCTCCATACTATAACCCCATGGAACAGGGGGCCAGCTCCATACTATAACCCTGTGGAACAGTAGGGAACAGGGGGCCAGCTCCATACTATAACCCCATGGAACAGTAGGGAACAGGGGGCCAGCTCCATACTATAACCCCATGGAACAGTAGGGAACAGGGGGCCAGCTCCATACTATAACCCCATTGAACAGGGGGCCAGCTCCATACTATAACCCCATGGAACAGGGGGCCAGCTCCATACTATAACCCTGTGGAACAGGGGGCCAGCTCCATACTATAACCCCATGGAACAGGGGGCCAGCTCCATACTATAACCCTGTGGAACAGGGGGCCAGCTCCATACTATAACCCTGTGGAACAGTAGGGAACAGGGGGCCAGCTCCATACTATAACCCTGTGGAACAGGGGGCCAGCTCCATACTATAACCCCATGGAACAGGGGGCCAGCTCCATACTATAACCCCATGGAACAGTAGGGAACAGGGGGCCAGCTCCATACTATAACCCCATGGAACAGTAGGGAACAGGGGGCCAGCTCCATACTATAACCCCATGGAACAGTAGGGAACAGGGGGCCAGCTCCATACTACACCCCATGGAACAGGGGGCCAGCTCCATACTATAACCCCATGGAACAGGGGGCCAGCTCCATACTATAACCCTGTGGAACAGTAGGGAACAGGGGGCCAGCTCCATACTATAACCCCATGGAACAGGGGGCCAGCTCCATACTACACCCCATGGAACAGGGGGCCAGCTCCATACTATAACCCTGTGGAGCAGTAGGGAACAGGGGGCCAGCTCCATACTATAACCCTGTGGAACAGTAGGGAACAGGGGGCCAGCTCCATACTATAACCCCATGGAACAGGGGGCCAGCTCCATACTATAACCCCATGGAACAGGGGGCCAGCTCCATACTATAACCCCATGGAACAGTAGGGAACAGGGGGCCAGCTCCATACTATAACCCTGTGGAACAGTAGGGAACAGGGGGGCCAGCTCCATACTATAACCCCATGGAACAGGGGGCCAGCTCCATACTATAACCCTGTGGAGCAGTAGGGAACAGGGGACCAGCTCCATACTATAACCCCGTGGAACAGGGGGCCAGCTCCATACTATAACCCCATGGAACAGTAGGGAACAGGGGGCCAGCTCCATACTATAACCCCATGGAACAGTAGGGAACAGGGGGCCAGCTCCATACTATAACCCCATGGAACAGTAGGGAACAGGGGGGCAGCTCCATACTATAGCCCCATGGAACAGGGGGCCAGCTCCATACTATAACCCTGTGGAACAGTAGGGAACAGGGAGCCAGCTCCATACTATAACCCTGTGGAACAGTAGGGAACAGGGGGCCAGCTCCATACTATAACCCCATGGAACAGTAGGGAACAGGGGGTCAGCTCCATACTATAACCCCATGGAACAGTAGGGAACAGGGGGCCAGCTCCATACTATAACCCCATGGAACAGTAGGGAACAGGGGGCCAGCTCCATACTATAACCCCATGGAACAGTAGGGAACAGGGGGCCAGCTCCATACTATAACCCCATGGAACAGTAGGGAACAGGGGGCCAGCTCCATACTATAACCCTGTGGAACAGGGGGCCAGCTCCATACTATAACCCTGTGGAACAGGGGGCCAGCTCCATACTATAACCCTGTGGAACAGTAGGGAACAGGGGCCAGCTCCATACTATAACCCTGTGGAACAGGGGGCCAGCTCCATACTATAACCCCGTGGAACAGTAGGGAACCGGGGGCCAGCTCCATACTATAACCCTGTGGAACAGTAGGGATCAGGGGGCCAGCTCCATACTATAACCCTGTGGAACAGGGGGCCAGCTCCATACTATAACCCCATGGAACAGTAGGGAACAGGGGGCCAGCTCCATACTATAACCCCATGGAACAGTAGGGAACAGGGGGCCAGCTCCATACTATAACCCCATGGAACAGTAGGGAACAGGGGGCCAGCTCCATACTATAACCCCATGGAACAGGGGGCCAGCTCCATACTATAACCCTGTGGAACAGTAGGGAACAGGGGGCCAGCTCCATACTATAACCCCATGGAACAGGGGGCCAGCTCCATACTATAACCCTGTGGAACAGTAGGTAACAGGGGGCCAGCTCCATACTATAACCCCATGGAACAGGGGGCCAGCTCCATACTATAACCCCATGGAACAGTAGGGAACAGGGGGCCAGCTCCATACTATAACCCCATGGAACAGTAGGGAACAGGGGGCCAGCTCCATACTATAACCCCATGGAACAGGGGGCCAGCTCCATACTATAACCCCAAGGAACAGGGGGCCAGCTCCATACTATAACCCCATGGAACAGTAGGGAACAGGGGGCCAGCTCCATACTATAACCCTGTGGAACAGGGGGCCAGCTCCATACTATAACCCTGTGGAACAGGGGGCCAGCTCCATACTATAACCCCGTGGAACAGTAGGGAACAGGGGGCCAGCTCCATACTATAACCCCATGGAACAGTAGGGAACAGGGGGCCAGCTCCATACTATAACCCCATGGAACAGTAGGGAACAGGGGGCCAGCTCCATACTACACCCCATGGAACAGGGGGCCAGCTCCATACTATAACCCCATGGAACAGGGGGCCAGCTCCATACTATAACCCTGTGGAACAGTAGGGAACAGGGGGCCAGCTCCATACTACACCCCATGGAACAGGGGGCCAGCTCCATACTATAACCCTGTGGAGCAGTAGGGAACAGGGGGCCAGCTCCATACTATAACCCTGTGGAACAGTAGGGAACAGGGGGCCAGCTCCATACTATAACCCCATGGAACAGGGGGCCAGCTCCATACTATAACCCCATGGAACAGGGGGCCAGCTCCATACTATAACCCCATGGAACAGTAGGGAACAGGGGGCCAGCTCCATACTATAACCCTGTGGAACAGTAGGGAACAGGGGGGCCAGCTCCATACTATAACCCCATGGAACAGGGGGCCAGCTCCATACTATAACCCTGTGGAGCAGTAGGGAACAGGGGACCAGCTCCATACTATAACCCCGTGGAACAGGGGGCCAGCTCCATACTATAACCCCATGGAACAGTAGGGAACAGGGGGCCAGCTCCATACTATAACCCCATGGAACAGTAGGGAACAGGGGGCCAGCTCCATACTATAACCCCATGGAACAGTAGGGAACAGGGGGGCAGCTCCATACTATAGCCCCATGGAACAGGGGGCCAGCTCCATACTATAACCCTGTGGAACAGTAGGGAACAGGGAGCCAGCTCCATACTATAACCCTGTGGAACAGTAGGGAACAGGGGGCCAGCTCCATACTATAACCCCATGGAACAGTAGGGAACAGGGGGTCAGCTCCATACTATAACCCCATGGAACAGTAGGGAACAGGGGGCCAGCTCCATACTATAACCCCATGGAACAGTAGGGAACAGGGGGCCAGCTCCATACTATAACCCCATGGAACAGTAGGGAACAGGGGGCCAGCTCCATACTATAACCCCATGGAACAGTAGGGAACAGGGGGCCAGCTCCATACTATAACCCTGTGGAACAGGGGGCCAGCTCCATACTATAACCCTGTGGAACAGGGGGCCAGCTCCATACTATAACCCTGTGGAACAGTAGGGAACAGGGGCCAGCTCCATACTATAACCCTGTGGAACAGGGGGCCAGCTCCATACTATAACCCCGTGGAACAGTAGGGAACCGGGGGCCAGCTCCATACTATAACCCTGTGGAACAGTAGGGATCAGGGGGCCAGCTCCATACTATAACCCTGTGGAACAGGGGGCCAGCTCCATACTATAACCCCATGGAACAGTAGGGAACAGGGGGCCAGCTCCATACTATAACCCCATGGAACAGTAGGGAACAGGGGGCCAGCTCCATACTATAACCCCATGGAACAGTAGGGAACAGGGGGCCAGCTCCATACTATAACCCCATGGAACAGGGGGCCAGCTCCATACTATAACCCTGTGGAACAGTAGGGAACAGGGGGCCAGCTCCATACTATAACCCCATGGAACAGGGGGCCAGCTCCATACTATAACCCTGTGGAACAGTAGGTAACAGGGGGCCAGCTCCATACTATAACCCCATGGAACAGGGGGCCAGCTCCATACTATAACCCCATGGAACAGTAGGGAACAGGGGGCCAGCTCCATACTATAACCCCATGGAACAGTAGGGAACAGGGGGCCAGCTCCATACTATAACCCCATGGAACAGGGGGCCAGCTCCATACTATAACCCCAAGGAACAGGGGGCCAGCTCCATACTATAACCCCATGGAACAGTAGGGAATATGGGGCCAGCTCCATACTATAACCCCATGGAACAGTAGGGAACAGGGGGCCAGCTCCATACTATAACCCTGTGGAACAGTAGGGAACAGGGGGCCAGCTCCATACTATAACCCTGTGGAACAGGGGGCCAGCTCCATACTATAACCCCATGGAACAGTAGGGAACAGGGGGCCAGCTCCATACTATAACCCCATGGAACAGGGGGCCAGCTCCATACTATAACCCTGTGGAACAGTAGGGAACAGGGGGCCAGCTCCATACTATAACCCCATGGAACAGGGGGCCAGCTCCATACTATAACCCCATGGAACAGGGGGCCAGCTCCATACTATAACCCCATGGAACAGTAGGGAACAGGGGGCCAGCTCCATACTATAACCCTGTGGAACAGTAGGGAACAGGGGGGCCAGCTCCATACTATAACCCCATGGAACAGGGGGCCAGCTCCATACTATAACCCTGTGGAGCAGTAGGGAACAGGGGACCAGCTCCATACTATAACCCCGTGGAACAGGGGGCCAGCTCCATACTATAACCCCATGGAACAGTAGGGAACAGGGGGCCAGCTCCATACTATAACCCCATGGAACAGTAGGGAACAGGGGGCCAGCTCCATACTATAACCCCATGGAACAGTAGGGAACAGGGGGGCAGCTCCATACTATAGCCCCATGGAACAGGGGGCCAGCTCCATACTATAACCCTGTGGAACAGTAGGGAACAGGGAGCCAGCTCCATACTATAACCCTGTGGAACAGTAGGGAACAGGGGGCCAGCTCCATACTATAACCCCATGGAACAGTAGGGAACAGGGGGTCAGCTCCATACTATAACCCCATGGAACAGTAGGGAACAGGGGGCCAGCTCCATACTATAACCCCATGGAACAGTAGGGAACAGGGGGCCAGCTCCATACTATAACCCCATGGAACAGTAGGGAACAGGGGGCCAGCTCCATACTATAACCCCATGGAACAGTAGGGAACAGGGGGCCAGCTCCATACTATAACCCTGTGGAACAGGGGGCCAGCTCCATACTATAACCCTGTGGAACAGGGGGCCAGCTCCATACTATAACCCTGTGGAACAGTAGGGAACAGGGGCCAGCTCCATACTATAACCCTGTGGAACAGGGGGCCAGCTCCATACTATAACCCCGTGGAACAGTAGGGAACCGGGGGCCAGCTCCATACTATAACCCTGTGGAACAGTAGGGATCAGGGGGCCAGCTCCATACTATAACCCTGTGGAACAGGGGGCCAGCTCCATACTATAACCCCATGGAACAGTAGGGAACAGGGGGCCAGCTCCATACTATAACCCCATGGAACAGTAGGGAACAGGGGGCCAGCTCCATACTATAACCCCATGGAACAGTAGGGAACAGGGGGCCAGCTCCATACTATAACCCCATGGAACAGGGGGCCAGCTCCATACTATAACCCTGTGGAACAGTAGGGAACAGGGGGCCAGCTCCATACTATAACCCCATGGAACAGGGGGCCAGCTCCATACTATAACCCTGTGGAACAGTAGGTAACAGGGGGCCAGCTCCATACTATAACCCCATGGAACAGGGGGCCAGCTCCATACTATAACCCCATGGAACAGTAGGGAACAGGGGGCCAGCTCCATACTATAACCCCATGGAACAGTAGGGAACAGGGGGCCAGCTCCATACTATAACCCCATGGAACAGGGGGCCAGCTCCATACTATAACCCCAAGGAACAGGGGGCCAGCTCCATACTATAACCCCATGGAACAGTAGGGAATATGGGGCCAGCTCCATACTATAACCCCATGGAACAGTAGGGAACAGGGGGCCAGCTCCATACTATAACCCTGTGGAACAGTAGGGAACAGGGGGCCAGCTCCATACTATAACCCTGTGGAACAGGGGGCCAGCTCCATACTATAACCCCATGGAACAGTAGGGAACAGGGGGCCAGCTCCATACTATAACCCCATGGAACAGGGGGCCAGCTCCATACTATAACCCTGTGGAACAGTAGGGAACAGGGGGCCAGCTCCATACTATAACCCCATGGAACAGGGGGCCAGCTCCATACTATAACCCCATGGAACAGGGGCCCAGCTCCATACTATAACCCTGTGGAACAGGGGGCCAGCTCCATACTATAACCCCATGGAACAGTAGGGAACAGGGGGCCAGCTCCATACTATAACCCCGTGGAACAGGGGGCCAGCTCCATACTATAACCCTGTGGAACAGTAGGGAATATGGGGCCAGCTCCATACTATAACCCCATGGAACAGGGGGCCAGCTCCATACTATAACCCCATGGAACAGTAGGGAACAGGGGGCCAGCTCCATACTATAACCCTGTGGAACAGGGGGCCAGCTCCATACTATAACCCCATGGAACAGTAGGGAACAGGGGGCCAGCTCCATACTATAACCCCATGGAACAGGGGGCCAGCTCCATACTATAACCCCATGGAACAGGGGGCCAGCTCCATACTATAACCCTGTGGAACAGTAGGGAACAGGGGGCCAGCTCCATACTATAACCCTGTGGAACAGTAGGGAACAGGGGGCCAGCTCCATACTATAACCCCATGGAACAGGGGGCCAGCTCCATACTATAACCCTGTGGAACAGGGGCCCAGCTCCATACTATAACCCTGTGGAACAGTAGGGAACAGGGGGCCAGCTCCATACTATAACCCTGTGGAACAGGGGGCCAGCTCCATACTATAACCCCATGGAACAGGGGGCCAGCTCCATACTATAACCCCATGGAACAGTAGGGAACAGGGGGCCAGCTCCATACTATAACCCCATGGAACAGGGGGCCAGCTCCATACTATAACCCCATGGAACAGTAGGGAACAGGGGGCCAGCTCCATACTATAACCCCATGGAACAGTAGGGAACAGGGGGCCAGCTCCATACTATAACCCTGTGGAACAGTAGGGAACAGGGGGCCAGCTCCATACTATAACCCCATGGAACAGGGGGCCAGCTCCATACTATAACCCTGTGGAACAGGGGGCCAGCTCCATACTATAACCCCATGGAACAGTAGGGAACAGGGGGCCAGCTCCATACTATAACCCTGTGGAACAGGGGGCCAGCTCCATACTATAACCCTGTGGAACAGGGGGCCAGCTCCATACTATAACCCCATGGAACAGGGGACCAGCTCCATACTATAACCCCATGGAACAGTAGGGAACAGGGGGCCAGCTCCATACTATAACCCCATGGAACAGGGGGCCAGCTCCATACTATAACCCCATGGAACAGGGGGCCAGCTCCATACTATAACCCTGTGGAGCAGTAGGGAACAGGGGGCCAGCTCCATACTATAACCCCATGGAACAGGGGGCCAGCTCCATACTATAACCCTGTGGAACAGGGGACCAGCTCCATACTATAACCCCATGGAACAGTAGGGAACAGGGGGCCAGCTCCATACTATAACCCCGTGGAACAGGGGGCCAGCTCCATACTATAACCCCATGGAACAGGGGGCCAGCTCCATACTATAACCCCGTGGAACAGTAGGGAACAGGGGGCCAGCTCCATACTATAACCCCATGGAACAGGGGGCCAGCTCCATACTATAGCCCCATGGAACAGTAGGGAACAGGGGGCCAGCTCCATACTATAACCCCATGGAACAGGGGGCCAGCTCCATACTATAACCCCATGGAACAGGGGGCCAGCTCCATACTATAACCCTGTGGAACAGTAGGGAACAGGGGGCCAGCTCCATACTATAACCCCATGGAACAGTAGGGAACAGGGGGCCAGCTCCATACTATAACCCCATGGAACAGTAGGGAACAGGGGGCCAGCTCCATACTATAACCCCATGGAACAGGGGGCCAGCTCCATACTATAACCCTGTGGAACAGTAGGGAACAGGGGGCCAAGCTCCATACTATAACCCTGTGGAACAGTAGGGAACAGGGGGCCAGCTCCATACTATAACCCTGTGGAACAGTAGGGAACAGGGGGCCAGCTCCATACTATAACCCCATGGAACAGGGGGCCAGCTCCATACTATAACCCCATGGAACAGGGGGCCAGCTCCATACTATAACCCTGTGGAACAGGGGGCCAGCTCCATACTATAACCCCGTGGAACAGTAGGGAACAGGGGGCCAGCTCCATACTATAACCCCATGGAACAGTAGGGAACAGGGGGCCAGCTCCATACTATAACCCCATGGAACAGTAGGGAACAGGGGGCCAGCTCCATACTATAACCCCATGGAACAGTAGGGAACAGGGGGCCAGCTCCATACTATAACCCCATGGAACAGGGGGCCAGCTCCATACTATAACCCCATGGAACAGTAGGGAACAGGGGGCCAGCTCCATACTATAACCCCATGGAACAGGGGGCCAGCTCCATACTATAACCCCATGGAACAGGGGGCCAGCTCCATACTATAACCCCATGGAACAGTAGGGAACAGGGGGCCAAGCTCCATACTATAACCCCATGGAACAGGGGGCCAGCTCCATACTATAACCCCATGGAACAGTAGGGAACAGGGGGCCAGCTCCATACTATAACCCCATGGAACAGGGGGCCAGCTCCATACTATAACCCTGTGGAACAGTAGGGAACAGGGGGCCAGCTCCATACTATAACCCCATGGAACAGGGGGCCAGCTCCATACTATAACCCCATGGAACAGGGGGCCAGCTCCATACTATAACCCTGTGGAACAGTAGGGAACAGGGGGCCAGCTCCATACTATAACCCTGTGGAACAGGGGGCCAGCTCCATACTATAACCCTGTGGAACAGGGGGCCAGCTCCATACTATAACCCCATGGAACAGTAGGGAACAGGGGGCCAGCTCCATACTATAAACCCGTGGAACAGTAGGGAACAGGGGGCCAGCTCCATACTATAACCCTGTGGAACAGGGGGCCAGCTCCATACTATAACCCTGTGGAACAGGGGGCCAGCTCCATACTATAACCCTGTGGAACAGGGGGCCAGCTCCATACTATAACCCCATGGAACAGTAGGGAACAGGGGGCCAGCTCCATACTATAACCCCATGGAACAGGGGGCCAGCTCCATACTATAACCCTGTGGAACAGGGGGCCAGCTCCATACTATAACCCTGTGGAACAGGGGGCCAGCTCCATACTATAACCCCATGGAACAGTAGGGAACAGGGGGCCAGCTCCATACTATAACCCCATGGAACAGGGGGCCAGCTCCATACTATAACCCCATGGAACAGGGGGCCAGCTCCATACTATAACCCCATGGAACAGGGGGCCAGCTCCATACTATAACCCTGTGGAACAGTAGGGAACAGGGGGCCAGCTCCATACTATAACCCTGTGGAACAGGGGGCCAGCTCCATACTATAACCCTGTGGAACAGTAGGGAACAGGGGGCCAGCTCCATACTATAACCCTGTGGAACAGTAGGGAACAGGGGGCAAGCTCCATACTATTAACCCCATGGAACAGGGGGCCAGCTCCATACTATAACCCCATGGAACAGTAGGGAACAGGGGGCCAGCTCCATACTATAACCCCATGGAACAGGAGGCCAGCTCCATACTATAACCCCATGGAACAGGGGGCCAGCTCCATACTATAACCCCATGGAACAGTAGGGAACAGGGGGCCAGCTCCATACTATAACCCTGTGGAACAGGGGGCCAGCTCCATACTATAACCCTGTGGAACAGGGGGCCAGCTCCATACTATAACCCCATGGAACAGGGGGCCAGCTCCATACTATAACCCCATGGAACAGTAGGGAACAGGGGGCCAGCTCCATACTATAACCCCATGGAACAGTAGGGAACAGGGGGCCAGCTCCATACTATAACCCCATGGAACAGGGGGCCAGCTCCATACTATAACCCCATGGAACAGTAGGGAACAGGGGGCCAGCTCCATACTATAACCCCATGGAACAGGGGGCCAGCTCCATACTATAACCCTGTGGAACAGTAGGGAACAGGGGGCCAGCTCCATACTATAACCCCATGGAACAGGGGGCCAGCTCCATACTATAACCCCATGGAACAGTAGGGAACAGGGGGCCAGCTCCATACTATAACCCCATGGAACAGGGGGCCAGCTCCATACTATAACCCTGTGGAACAGTAGGGAACAGGGGGCCAGCTCCATACTATAACCCCATGGAACAGGGGGCCAGCTCCATACTATAACCCTGTGGAACAGTAGGGAACAGGGGGCCAGCTCCATACTATAACCCTGTGGAACAGGGGGCCAGCTCCATACTATAACCCTGTGGAACAGGGGGCCAGCTCCATACTATAACCCCATGGAACAGTAGGGAATATGGGGCCAGCTCCATACTATAACCCCATGGAACAGTAGGGAACAGGGGGCCAGCTCCATACTATAACCCTGTGGAACAGTAGGGAACAGGGGGCCAGCTCCATACTATAACCCTGTGGAACAGGGGGCCAGCTCCATACTATAACCCTGTGGAACAGGGGGCCAGCTCCATACTATAACCCCATGGAACAGGGGGCCAGCTCCATACTATAACCCCATGGAACAGGGGGCCAGCTCCATACTATAACCCCATGGAACAGGGGACCAGCTCCATACTATAACCCTGTGGAACAGGGGGCCAGCTCCATACTATAACCCTGTGGAACAGTAGGGAACAGGGGGCCAGCTCCATACTATAACCCCATGGAACAGTAGGGAACAGGGGGCCAGCTCCATACTACACCCCATGGAACAGTAGGGAACAGGGGGCCAGCTCCATACTATAACCCTGTGGAACCGTAGGGAACAGGGGGCCAGCTCCATACTATAACCCTGTGGAACAGGGGGCCAGCTCCATACTATAACCCCATGGAACAGGGGGCCAGCTCCATACTATAACCCCATGGAACAGGGGGCCAGCTCCATACTATAACCCTGTGGAACAGTAGGGAACAAAGAGTCAGAGGTACAGGCCTGGACTAGTCAGGTAGAGTTATAATAAACTACAGTAGACACAAAGCCACTTTTAAAAGCAGGAAATGAATAGTTACATGTGAGCAGCACGCCCACTCTGCCACAGCTCCAAGGTATAATGACTTGGCATCATGTTTGTTTACACTAGGCACTACCCAGCTCTGTTTCTCCCTCTATGGGTGGTCCGAGTCAGGTCTCAGTGTGCTGACGTGTTCCGGGACCGGTCCAGAACCACTGGTATACACACACACACACACACACACACACACACACGTGTTCAGGACCGGTCCAGAACCACTAGTACACACACACACACACACACACACACACACACACACACACGTTCCGGACCGGTCCAGAACCACTGGTATATACGTGTTGGAAAACGAGTCGCCTGTGCGTCACAAGACTGTGTTGGCCTGCTGAGCTGAAGCCTTGGCATTCTCTCAGAGAGATAATACACAACCTGCTGAGCTGAAGCCTTGGCATTCTCTCAGAGAGATAATACACAACCTGCTGAGCTGAAGCCTTGGCATTCTCTCAGAGAGATAATACACAACGTGCTGAGCTGAAGCCTTGGCATTCTCTCAGAGAGATAATACACAACGTGCTGAGCTGAAGCCTTGGCATTCTCTCAGAGAGATAATACACAACGTGCTGAGCTGAAGCCTTGGCATTCTCTCAGAGAGATAATACACAACCTGCTGAGCTGAAGCCTTGGCATTCTCTCAGAGAGATAATACACAACCTGCTGAGCTGAAGCCTTGGCATTCTCTCAGAGAGATAATACACAACCTGCTGAGCTGAAGCCTTGGCATTCTCTCAGAGAGATAATACACAACCTGCTGAGCTGAAGCCTTGGCATTCTCTCAGAGAGATAATACACAACGTGCTGAGCTGAAGCCTTGGCATTCTCTCAGAGAGATAATACACAACGTGCTGAGGTGAAGCCTTGGCATTCTCTCAGAGAGCTAATACACAACGTGCTGAACTGAAGCCTTGGCATTCTCTCAGAGAGATAATACACAACCTGCTGACCTGAAGGCTTGGCATTCTCTCAGAGAGATAATACACAACCTGCTGAGCTGAAGGCTTGGCATTCTCTCAGTGATAAAACAAGGCCTGCTGAGCTGAAGCCTTGGCATTCTCTCAGAGAGCTAATACACAACCTGCTGAGCTGAAGCCTTGGCATTCTCTCAGAGAGCTAATACACAACCTGCTGAGCTGAAGCCTTGGCATTCTCTCAGAGAGCTAATACACAACCTGCTGAGCTGAAGCCTTGGCATTCTCTCACTGCTACTGTCCCCCCGAGTCAAATACACACTGCTACTGTCCCCCCCCCCCCCGAGTCAAATACACACTGCTACTGTCGTCGTCGTCCCCCCCCCCCCCCCCCCCCCGAGTCAAATACACACTGCTACTGTCCCCCCCTGAGTCAAATACACACTGCTACTGTCCCCCCCTGAGTCAAATACACACTGCTACTGTTCCCCCCCCTCCGAGTCAAAAACACACTGCTACTGTCCCCCCCGAGGGCTGAGCTGAATATCAGAAGTGAGTCAAAGAACTACACTTCCCAGAGTGCACCAGCAGCAGCAAACCGGCTGCTTGTCACCTGATCAATCATTTTCACTTATTTGGAGCACCTGTGAAGGCATGGAGGGCGTCAGTCATTCAGAAGAACAAACTTCAGAGGGAAAACTCCAAGTTCACTCACAGGTTCAGTCCAAAGACGCCAATGGTAAAAGGCTTAAATGGTTAATTCATCTTAGTTATTTAGAATGTTATTTAAAATGTTTAAACTAACTTAAGTTCATTAAAATGTTTAATTAAGATGGTAACTTTTTGATTCTGTCTTTAAAGGTTTACAACCTAATTTACTGGCTAATTTACTGGACAGACCAATCAACTGAAGGCAAACTAAAAATAAAAAAGATTGAGTTGGAAAATTGAGTTGTCCCTGTGTCCTTTGGATGGTGAACAAGAGGAGGACTTGACACTAACTAAAGACTTATTGAAGACTTCATAAACACTTTATAAGGTGTTTATAGATGGCTCAGAAATCACTCATAAGCAAACATCTTGCTGTTAAACATCTATGAAGTGCTTTTGAAGCATTTAGGAACGCGTCATGAACGCTTCATAAAGCCTTCATGATATGTTTTTCGTTTCAAGTGGGACGGAAAAGGAGGAGCGGATTCTTACCTAGAATGGAGTGGACTCTGACAGATAGCTGAGTTCTCAGGATCAGGATGGGTTTCTTCCCTTTACTGTGGAGGAGAGAGACTTATTTAGTAAACAGAGAGGAGAGAGAGAGAGACTTATTTAGTAAACAGAGGAGGAGGAGAGAGAGTACTTTAGTAAACAGAGGAGAGAGAGAGAGAGAGAGACTTATTTAGTAAACAGAGGAGAGAGAGAGAGAGAGAGAGAGACTTATTTAGTAAACAGAGAGGAGAGAGAGAGAGACTTATTTAGTAAACAGAGAGGAGAGAGAGAGAGACTTATTTAGTAAACAGAGAGGAGAGAGAGAGAGACTTATTTAGTAAACAGAGAGGAGAGAGAGAGAGACTTATTTAGTAAACAGAGAGGAGAGAGAGAGAGACTTATTTAGTAAACAGAGAGGAGAGAGAGAGAGACTTATTTAGTAAACAGAGAGGAGAGAGAGAGAGACTTATTTAGTAAACAGAGAGGAGAGAGAGAGAGAGACTTATTTAGTTAATAGAGAGGAGAGAGAGACTTATTTCGTAAATAGAGAGGAGGAGAGAGATTTATTTCGTAAATAGAGAGGAGAGAGAGACTTATTTCGTAAATAGAGGAGAGAGAGACTTATTTAGTAAACAGAGAGGAGGAGAGAGACTTATTTAGTAAACAGAGAGGAGGAGAGAGACTTATTTAGTAAACAGAGAGACTTATTTAGTAAACAGAGAGAGACTTATTTAGTAAACAGAGAGGAGGAGAGAGAGACTTATTTAGTAAACAGAGAGAGACTTATTTAGTAAACAGAGAGGAGAGAGAGAGAGACTTATTTAGTAAACAGAGAGAGACTTATTTAGTAAACAGAGGAGAGAGAGAGACTTATTTAGTAAACAGAGGAGAGAGAGAGAGAGAGACTTATTTAGTAAACAGAGGAGAGAGAGAGAGAGAGACTTATTTAGTAAACAGAGAGGAGAGAGAGAGAGACTTATTTAGTAAACAGAGAGGAGAGAGAGAGAGACTTATTTAGTAAACAGAGAGGAGAGAGAGAGAGACTTATTTAGTAAACAGAGAGGAGAGAGAGAGAGACTTATTTAGTAAACAGAGAGGAGAGAGAGAGAGACTTATTTAGTAAACAGAGAGGAGAGAGAGAGAGACTTATTTAGTAAACAGAGAGGAGAGAGAGAGAGAGACTTATTTAGTTAATAGAGAGGAGAGAGAGACTTATTTCGTAAATAGAGAGGAGGAGAGAGATTTATTTCGTAAATAGAGAGGAGAGAGAGACTTATTTAGTAAACAGAGAGGAGGAGAGAGACTTATTTAGTAAACAGAGAGGAGGAGAGAGACTTATTTAGTAAACAGAGAGACTTATTTAGTAAACAGAGAGAGACTTATTTAGTAAACAGAGAGGAGGAGAGAGAGACTTATTTAGTAAACAGAGAGAGACTTATTTAGTAAACAGAGAGGAGAGAGAGAGAGACTTATTTAGTAAACAGAGAGAGACTTATTTAGTAAACAGAGAGAGACTTATTTAGTAAACAGAGAGGAGGAGAGAGAGACTTATTTCGTTAATAGAGAGGAGAGAGAGACTTATTTCGTAAATAGAGAGGAGGAGAGAGACTTATTTCGTAAATAGAGAGGAGAGAGAGACTTATTTCGTAAATAGAGAGGAGAGAGAGAGAGACTTATTTCGTAAATAGAGAGGAGAGAGGACTCTTTAGTAAATAAAGGAGAGGAGAGAGAATACTTTTATGAAGAGAGAGTCTACTGCCAGGGGACGTGGCTCAATACGGTCTACTGCCAGGGGACGTGGCTCAATACGGTCTACTGCCCGAAACACACACACTGCATTATGTCAGTTTATTTTCCGTTCTAAGAGCAAACCATTCCACATAGTAACGTGGCTGGAGAGATTCACCGAGTTGAGATTCTCCTCTGTCTGAGTGCTAAGACAGATGGGACACGACTGTAGATATCTCCTGCTACCCTGGACCGCCATCCCAATAAACACGACGACGCCTGGTCCAGCAGGGATTATATACTATGGAAAGTTCTGGAAGGGAGCAGAGCAGAGAGAGGTATGGAGACTATGTTGTGTCAGGGAGTGTGTGTGTGTGTTGTAAGTACTCTTCATATCTTTAACCTCGTCATCACATATACAAGCTGACCGACTCACATGACAATTAGCACCCTGCCATTTTCCAGGTCTCTCTCTCTACCTCTCGCTCTACCTCTCTCTCTACCTCTCTCTCTACCTCTCTCTCTACCTCTCTCTCTACCTCTCTCTCTACCTCTCTCTCTACCTCTCTCTCTACCTCTCTCTCTACCTCTCTCTCTACCTCTCTCTCTACCTCCCTTCCCTTGTCCCAGCTCTCCGTGTTCATAAGACCAGTTAACCAGGTGTGTGTCACAAAATGGCAGCCTACGCCCTAAACAGTGTGCTATTTGTGGCCAGAGCCCTATAGGCCCCCGGGTCGAAAGTAATGGACTATAAAGGTAGGCATTAGGGAGGCTGACGTGGACTCCAGCTTCAATAACAACATAGGTAACATGTCTCAGTAGTTCTAACAGAGGAGACCTGCTTCTAAATCGAACACGCTACAGATGGCTGATCGGGACGTTTTCCCCCTCAGATGGCTGATTGGGACGTTTCCCACCCCCCCCCCCCTCAGAGTCGGTTCGGTCATTTTAGGAGGCCTGTAGGTCTCTCCCATTCATGTTGTCAGCCTGCTGCTGCTGCTTCTAGACTGAGGTGATGCCAGCAGCTGCTGCTTCTTCTAGACTGAGGTGATGCCAGCAGCTGCTGCTGCTGCTGCTTCTAGACTGAGGTGATGCCAGCAGCTGCTTCTAGACTGAGGTGATGCAGCAGCTGCTTCTAGACTGAGGTGATGCAGCAGCTGCTTCTAGACTGAGGTGATGCAGATATGAATGATCCGGGCTCCGCCCCTCGGGGGGAGGGGGAGGGGTAGAGAATGTCACCGTCACAGGGAACAACATCAGACCTGCTCCTCATACAACCGTCCCAAAATCTAGTTCAACAAGGAGACCTGTCAAAGAACTTCATGGCTACCGACGTGAGTGCTACGGGGCGGTAATCATTTAGGCAGGTTACCTTCGCTTCCTTGGGCACAGGGACTATGGTGGTCTGCTTGAAACATGTAGGTATTACAGACTCGGTCAGGGACAAGATGAAAATGTCAGTGAAGACACTTGACAGTTGGTCTGCGCGTGCTTTGAGTACACGTCCTGGTAATCCGTCTGTCCTAGCGGCTTTGTGGATGTTGAGCTGTTTAAAGGTCTTGCTCACACCGGCTAAGGAGAGCGTTATCACACAGTCATCTAGAACAGCTGGTGCTCTTGTGCATGCTTCAGTGTTGCTTGCCTTGAAGCGAGCATAAAAAAAAAGGCATTTAGTTCGTCTGGTAGGCCCGCGTCACTGGGCAGCTCGCGTCTGGGTTTCCCTTTGTATTCCATAATAGTTTTCAAGACCTGCCTCGTCTGACGAGCTTCAGAGCCGGTGTAGTAGGATTCAATCTTAACCCTGTATTGACGCTTTGCTTGTTTGATGGTTCATCTGAGGGCATAGTGGGATTTCTTATAAGCTTCCGGGTTAAAGTCTCGCTCCTTGAAAGCGGCAGCTCTAACCTTTAGCTTTGTGCGGATCTTGCCTGTAATCCGTGGCTTCTGGTTGGGGTATGTACGAACAGTCACTGTGAGGACGACGTCATCGATGTACTTATTGATGAAGCCAATGACTGATTTAATGTACTCCTCAATGCCATTGGATGAATCCCGGAACATATTCCAGTCTGTGCAGCAAAACATTCCTGTAGCTTAGCATCCGCGTCATCTGACCACTTCCATATTGAGCGAGTCACTGGTACTTCCTGCTTTAGTTTTTGCTTGTAAGCAGGAGGATCGAATTATGGTCAGATTTGCTAAATGGAGGGTGAGGGAGAGCTTTGTATGCATCTCTGTGTGTGGAGTAAAGGTGGTCTAGGATTTTTGTTCCCCTAGTTGCACATGTGACATGCTGGTAAAAATTTGGTGAAACTGAATTAAGTTAGCCTGCATTAAAGTCCCCGGCCACTAGGAGCGCCGCTTCTGGATGAACATTTTCTTCTTTGCTTACGGCCTTATACAGCTGGTTGAGAGCGGTCTTAGTGCCAGCATCGGTCTGTAGTGGTAAATAGACGGCTATGAATAATGTAGATGAGAACTCTCTTAGTAGATAGTGTGGTCTACAGCTTATCATGAGGTACTCTACCTCAGGCGAGCAATACCTCGAGACTTCTTTAATATTAGACATTGCGAACCAGCTGTTATTGACAAATACACCCCCCCACACTCCTTGTCTTACCAGGTGTAGCTTCTTCTCTGTTTTGAAGGTGAATGGAAAATCCTGCCAGCTCTATATTATCCGTGTCGTCATTCAGCCACGACTCGGTGAAACAGAAGATATTACCGTATTTAATGTCCCGATGGTAGGATACTCGTAAGTCATCCATTTTATTTTCCAATGATTGTATGTTAGCCAGTAGAACGGACCGCAGTGGGAGTTTCCTCGCTCGCCTACGGATTCTCAGAAGGCAGCCCGACCGTCATGTACCAACATCAGACCTGCTCCTAATACAACGGCCCCAAAATCTAGTTCTTACAAGGAGTCATGTACCAACATCAGACCTGCTCCTAATACAACGGCCCCAAAATCTAGTTCTTACAAGGAGTCATGTACCAACATCAGACCTGCTCCTAATACAACGGCCCCAAAATCTAGTTCTGCAAGGAGTCATGTACCAACATCAGACCTGCTCCTAATGCAACGGCCTCAAAATCTAGTTCTTACAAGGAGTCATGTACCAACATCAGACCTGCTCCTAATGCAACGGCCCCAAAATCTAGTTCTTACAAGGAGTCATGTCCCAACATCAGACCTGCTCCTAATACAACGGCCCTAAAATCTAGTTCTTACAAGGAGTCATGTACCAACATCAGACCTGCTCCTAATACAACGTCCCCAAAATCTAGTTCTTACAAGGAGTCATGTACCAACATCAGACCTGCTCCTAATACAACGGCCCCAAAATCTAGTTCTGCAAGGAGTCATGTACCAACATAAGACCTGTAACAAAGCATTATAAGGGAGATAACGCCTGGTCTACTGAAGAAGTCCTTAGGTTTATAGTATTTACTCATCCAGACTGGTTCTGTGTTGTAATCACATCTTCCTGTGTTCTAGAAAAGGTCTTTAGTCCTCCAGACTTTCTGTGTTGTAATCACATCTTCCTGTGTTCTAGAAAAAAGGTCTTTAGTCCTCCAGACTGGTTCTGTGTTGTAATCACATCTTCCTATGTTCTAGAAAAGGTCTTTAGTCCTCCAGACTGGTTCTGTGTTGTAATCACATCTTCCTGTGTTCTAGAAAAGGTCTTTAGTCCTCCAGACTGGTTCTGTGTTGTAATCACATCTTCCTGTGTTCTAGAAAAGGTCTTTAGTCCTCCAGACGGGTTCTGTGTTGTAATCACATCTTCCTGTGTTCTGGAAAAGGTATTTAGTCCTCCAGACTGGTTCTGTGTAGTAATCACATCTTCCTGTGTTCTAGAAAAGGTCTTTAGTCCTCCAGACTGGTTCTGTGTTGTAATCACAGCTTCCTGTGTTCTAGAAAAGGTCTTTAGTCCTCCAGACTGGTTCTGTGTAGTAATCACATCTTCCTGTGTTCTAGAAAAGGTCTTTAGTCCTCCAGACTGGTTCTGTGTTGTAATCACATCTTCCTGTGTTCTAGAAAAGGTCTTTAGTCCTCCAGACTGGTTCTGTGTTGTAATCACATCTTCATGTGTTCTAGAAAAGGTATTTTTCACACCTCCAGTGTGTGTGTGTTTCTGCTCCTTGTTCTCCCTCTGCGTCTCCTCGAGCTGATTGAGATGCGGGAAGAGATTTAGAGGGCCACTTCACAGGGACATGATGACGGACACACCCGTCTGGACATGAGCAACAGAGAGAGAGACTGAAGCACAGAGCACCGCGTACCCGGCATCTCTCCTCACAGAGCACCGCGTACCCGGCATCTCTCCTCACAGAGCACCGCGTACCCGGCATCTCTCCTCACAGCACCATGAGACACAGAGCACCGTGTACCCAGCATCTCTCCTCACAGAGCACCGTGTACCCAGCATCTCTCCTCACAGAGCACCGTGTACCCAGCATCTCTCCTCACAGCTCCATGCTCTTCACCGATGATTCCCAACTAGGGATACTAGGACCCCTGGGGGTACTTGGCCTATCCGCAGGGGGTACCTGGCCTATCCGCGGGGGGTACCTGGCCTATCCGCGGGGGGTACCTGGCCTATCCGCGGGGGGTACCTGGCCTATCCGCGGGGGGTACCTGGCCTATCCGCGGGGGGGTACTAGGACCCCTGGGGGTACTTGGCCTATCCGCGGGGGGTACTTGGCCTATCCGCAGGGGGTACTAGGACCCCTGGGGGTACTTGGCCTATCCGCGGGGGGTACTTGGCCTATCCGCAGGGGGTACTTGGCCTATCCGCAGGGGGTACCTGAGAAGACTCATTAGACCACAGGCCTACTGGTAAAATACACGAGGGATACTTCAGGGCAGAGCGAAACGCAGTTGGTGGTACAGTAACCAAAAAAGGTTGGGAACCAATGCTCTACACTACTCTAGAATGCTCTACACTGCTCTAGAATGCTCTACACTGCTCTAGAATGCTCTACACTACTCTAGAATGCTCTACACTACTCTAGAATGCTCTAGAATGCTCTACACTGCTCTAGAATGCTCTAGAATTGTTTAATTGATCCCGTGTGGCTCAGTTGGTAGAGCATGGTGTTTGCATGGTGCAACGCCAGGGTTGTGGTTCGATTCCCACGGGGGACCAGTACGGAGAAAAAAAAATATATAAATAAATAAATGAATAAATAAATGTATGAAATGTATGTATTCACTACTGTAAGTCGCTCTGGATATGAGTGTCTGCTAAATGACAAAAATGTTTAAAAAAAATGTAATTTAACCTTTATTTAACCAGGAAGGGCTCATTGAGATTTAAAATTTCTTTTTCAAGAGCGTCCTGGCCAAGATAGGCAGCACCAAGTCATTACAAAAATGACAGACAAACAACATGAAAAACTACAAGTAATCTAGTAAAAACCATAGAATTCACAAGAATATAACAAAATCAAAAACAGCAAATTAAAAACATTGACAGGTCAGGGAATCAGTCTCAAGATCCTTCATCAGTGATTTAAAAATACCAATCGGGACGAGTTCTTCCAGTTTAAAAGTATTTTGTAAGGCGTTCCAAGACGATGGTGCAGAGTACATAAAAGCCCTTTTACCAAATTCAGTTCGGACATTTGGAACAGTTAGCAGGATAAGGTCCAGCGAACGAAGAGACGACCCACCACATTACTGAACAATAAAAATGCCAAAATAAAAAGGTAGTAAACCCAAAATGGCTTTGTAAATAAAAGTATACCAGTGACTGAGCCTACGAGTGACTAGAGAAGGCCAGCCAACCCTGGTATACAAAGTGCTGTGGTGCGTAAGAGTTTTGCAGTTTAAAATAAAATCTCAAACCGCCATGTTAAAGGGTGTCAATTGATCTCAAACACTTAGCGGAAGCATTCATATATAAAATATCCCCATAGTCTAGTAAAGGCATAAATGTAGCTGATACTAGCCTCCTTCTGGCTTCAAAAGAAAAACACAGGTCTTATTCCTAAAATAAAATCCCAATTTCAGCTTCAATTTTTTTTGTAAGTTGTTGAATATGCAATTTAAAAGAGAGGCCGTCATCAATTAAAATTCCAAGATAATTATATGAGGTTACAGTCTCAATCTCATTGCCCTGACAGGTAGTAATAGGTGAAAGGTTCAGAGGTCTATTTCTTGCTTTAGAAAACACCAGTAGTTTAGTTTAGTCAGTATTGAGGATAAGCTTCAATTGACACAAGGTATGTTGAACAGTATAAAAAGCAGTTTGCAAGTTCTGGAAAGATTTTGCCAGAGACGTGTTCTACACCGCTCTAGAATGTTCTACACCGCTCTAGAATGTTCTACACCAGTCTAGAATGTTCTACACTAGTCTAGAATGTTCTACACTAGTCTAGAATGTTCTACACTAGTCTAGAATGTTCTACACTAGTCTAGAATGTTCTACACTGAGAGAAGGAGACTGGTGGATAGAAAGCTGGATTACTACTGAAGCACAGTAGAAATACAACTTCAATTGGAACTGGTCCTATCATTCTGCATTTCACACCTAAAACTAACACAAAATCTTCATCAGTAAAAGTTCCTCTCTCCTACGTGGCATCGCTCCAGTCAGTGACATTTCCTATCTCAGTAAAATGACTCACTTCATCCTGCAACATGGACAAGTCCTGTTAAACTCAGCTGGAAACTCAGCTCGGACAGAAGACAGACAGAGATACTGTAGCATCAACGACTAGGAACCCTGACCCTGTTGTGTTGCTGTAGAACTCATGGTTCACCCACAAACACCCTGACTGTGTCTTCATGTTGTGTTACTGTAGAACTCATGGTTCACCCAGAAACACCCTGACTGTGTCTTCATGTTGTGTTACTGTAGAACTCATGGTTCACCCTGAAACACCCTGACTGTGTCTTCATGTTGTGTTACTGTAGAACTCATGGTTCACCCTGAAACACCCTGACTGTGTCTTCATGTTGTGTTGCTGTAGAACTCATGGTTCACCCAGAAACACCCTGACTGTGTCTTCATGTTGTGTTGCTGTAGAACTCATGGTTCACCCTGAAACACCCTGACTGTGTCTTCATGTTGTGTTGCTGTAGAACTCATGGTTCACCCAGAAACACCCTGACTGTGTCTTCATGTTGTGTTGCTGTAGAACTCATGGTTCACCCTGAATGAAAGTAGTGACACGGGTTTCCCAACATGATTGTCTGAGCTGGCAGAACAGAAGTATGCGTTTATGTACGAAAAGGAGAGAAGGAGGAAGGGAGAGAAGGAGAGGTCAAACAGAGGAGAGAAGAAGGAAGGGAGAGGAGAGGAGGAGGAAGGGAGAGGAGAGGAGGAGGAAGGGAGAGGAGGAGGAAGGGAGAGGAGAGGAGGAAGAGGAGGAAGGGAGAGGAGAGGAGGAGGAGGAGGAAGGGAGAGGAGAGGAGGAGGAAGGGAGAGGAGAGGAGGAGGAAGGGAGAGGAGGAGGAAGGGAGAGGAGGAGGAAGGGAGAGGAGGAGGAAGGGAGAGGAGAGGAGGAAGAGGAGGAAGGGAGAGGAGAGGAGGAGGAGGAGGAAGGGAGAGGAGAGGAGGAGGAAGGGAGAGGAGAGGAGAGGAGGAGGAAGGGAGAGGAAGGGAGAGGAGGAGGAAGGGAGAGGAAGGCGAGAGGAGGAGGAGGAAAGGAGAGGAGGAGGAGGAGGAAAGGAGAGGAGGAGGAGGAAAGGAGAGGAGGAGGAGGAAAGGAGAGGAGGAGAGATGTCCTTACGCCACGTCATCGTAGAGCTGTTCCACATCATCTTTCTGTTCCCCTAGTGATTGGTCCAGGTCCAGGTAGTTCCCATTGGGGGCCATCTGCAGAGCACACTCCTCCAACTGGGACGGAACAAATACAGGGACAGCCATGTCAGGGGGGGTGTAGTGAAATATTTACACAAACAGGCATATACACAGTCAACATCAGTCAAGTCTAGGACCAAAAGGCTCCTCAACAGCTTCTACCCCAAAGCCATTAGACTGATGAACAATTCATTAAACAAATCGCCACCGGACAATTTACATTGACCCCCCCCCCTTCTTGTACACTGCTGCTACTCGCTGTTTGTTACTTACGCAGTCACTACACCCCCACCTACATGTACAGATTACCTCAACTGGCCTGTACCCTTTGCCCCCACCTACATGTACAGATGACCTCAACTAGCCTGTACCCTTTGCCCCCACCTACATGTACAGATTACCTCAACTAGCCTGTACCCTTTGCCCCCACCTACACGTACAGATTACCTCAACTAGCCTGTACCCTTTGCCCCCACCTACACGTACAGATGACCTCAACTAGCCTGTACCCTTTGCCCCCACCTACACGTACAGATTACCTCAACTAGCCTGTACCCTTGCCCCCACCTACACGTACAGATGACCTCAACTAGCCTGTACCCTTTGCCCCCACCTACACGTACAGATGACCTCAACTAGCCTGTACCCTTTGCCCCCACCTACACGTACAGATGACCTCAACTAGCCTGTACCCTTTGCCCCCACCTACACGTACAGATTACCTCAACTAGCCTGTACCCTTTGCCCCCACCTACACGTACAGATGACCTCAACTAGCCTGTACCCTTTGCCCCCACCTACACGTACAGATGACCTCAACTAGCCTGTACCCTTTGCACACTGACTCTGTACCGGTGCCCCCTGTATATAGTCTCGTTATTGTTATTGTGTTACTTTTAATTATTACCTTTTTTTTTGGCCTACTTGGTAAATATTTTCTTCTGCATGAACGGCACTGTTGGTTAAGGGCTTGTAAGTAAGCATTTCACGGTAAAGTCTACACTTGTTGTATTCGGCGCATGTTGCAAATAAAGTTTGATTTGATTAAGACCGGTGGAAATCGGTCCTTTGGTCTGATGAGTCCAAATTTGACATTTTTTGGGGGGTTCCAACCTGCCGTGTCTTTGTGAGACGCAGAGTAAGTGAACGGATGATCTCAGCATGTGTGGTTCCCACCGTGAAGCATGGAGGAGGAGGTATGATGGTGTGGGGGTGCTTTGCTGTACAGATTACCTCAACTAGCCTATTTGAGATGTGTGGTTCCCACCGTGAAGCATGGAGGAGGTATGATGGTGTGGGGGTGCTTTGCTGTACAGATTACCTCAACTAGCCTATTTGAGATGTGCGGTTCCCACCGTGAAGCATGGAGGAGGAGGTGTGTCTAAACTTTTGACAGGTACTGTAGGTTATATACTTTCTACAGACATTATCACATTAAAAGTATGCAGCCTAACAGCCTCAACAACCTTTAAATACCAACCAATCCAGATAGTCTTGACAGAATGACAACAATGCCAACCAAGTGAGGGAGCAGAAAAAAATAAATAATAATCAAGCATACCACAATTAACCAGGTATCTAAACATTGCAGAAGGAATTAAGCTCCAGTGAGCACCGTGTTATGAGGGAGGAAGCTAGCCTGGGTCTGTTTCTGCTCTCTTAACTTCTTCTGCAACTGTGACTTCACAATGCCAGTAACGGAGTTCGCAAGAGCACTACCTGATCTGGGACCAGGCTAGAACTAGGAGGAAGCAGCATTCTAATACCTGATCTGAGACCAGGCTAGAACTAGGAGGAAGCAGCATTCTAATCCCTGTGTATCGGACCGGGGCGTTACAGGGCCGCTACCGGGCCGGGGCGTTACAGGGCCGCTACCGGACCGGGGCGTTACAGGGCCGCTACCGGACCAGGGCGTTACAGGGCCGCTACCGGACCAGGGCGTTACAGGGCAGCTACCGGACCGGGGCGTTACAGGGCAGCTACCGGGCCGGGGCGTTACAGGGCCGCTACCGGGCCGGGGCGTTACAGGGCCGCTACCGGGCGTTACAGGGCCGCTACCGGGCGTTACAGGGCCGCTACCGGGCCGGGGCGTTACAGGGCCGCTACCGGGCGTTACAGGGCCGCTACCGGACCGGGGCGTACAGGGCCGCTACCGGACCGGGGCGTTACAGGGCCGCTACCCGGTCCGGGGCGTTACAGGGCCGCTACCGGACCGGGGCGTTACAGGGCCGCTACCGGGCGTTACAGGGCCGCTACCGGGCGTTACAGGGCCGCTTACAGGGCCGCTACCAGACCGGGGCGTTACAGGGCCGCTACCCGGGCGTTACAGGGCCGCTACCGGGCGTTACAGGGCCGCTTACAGGGCCGCTACCAGACCGGGGCGTTACAGGGCCGCTACCGGGCCGGGGCGTTACAGGGCCGCTACCGGGCGTTACAGGCGCTACCGGGCAGGGGCGTTACAGGGCCGCTACCGGACCGGGGCGTTACAGGGCCGCTACCGGACCGGGGCGTTACAGGGCCGCTACCGGACCGGGGCGTTACAGGGCCGCTACCGGGCGTTACAGGGCCGCTACCGGGCGTTACAGGGCCGCTTACAGGGCCGCTACCAGACCGGGGCGTTACAGGGCCGCTACCGGGCGTTACAGGGCCGCTTACAGGGCCGCTACCAGACCGGGGCGTTACAGGGCCGCTACCGGGCCGGGGCGTTACAGGGCCGCTACCGGGCGTTACAGGCGCTACCGGGCCGGGGCGTTACAGGGCCGCTACCAGACCGGGGCGTTACAGGGCCGCTACCAGACCGGGGCGTTACAGGGCCGCTACCAGACCGAGGCGTTACAGGGCCGCTACCAGACCGGGGCGTTACAGGGCTGGTATCTGCAGCGTATCTTGTGTTTACAGATCCCACCCTTTCCTTGGGTATTAACTACACTTAGACTAAACGGACATCCACGGAGGAAGAGAGGATGGGGAGGGGGGGTCAGAGGTTATCAAAACACTGACTGTAACAGAAAACACTTTCCTATAATAAACTAACAAACTAAAATGAAGAACAGACAAAAAAAAAAACTTCAGTTATTATGTTGAAATAATAAAAAAAAAACAATTCCCACAAAAACTATAAGGAACAGAGCAAAAAACATTGTCGTCGTTAGTCCTACAACGTTGAAATAACTCTTAGACTCATTTATCTGATACGAGACGAGTTTTGACATTTCCATGCCATCTCTCTAACAGCCCGGGAACTGTTTACATCCCAAATGGCACCCTATTCCCTACATAGTGCACTACTGTTGACCAGAGCCCTATGGCACCCTATTCCCTACATAGTGCACTACTTTAGACCAGAGCCCTATGGCACCCTATTCCCTACATAGTGCACTACTGTTGACCAGAGCCCTTAGAGTAGAGCACTATAAAGGGAATAGGGTGCCATTTGGGATGCACGTGCCCTCACCCCGGGGCAAGGGACTGATTAGGTTCATTTGGGATGCACGTGCCCTCACCCCGGGGCAAGGGACTGATTAGGTTCATTTGTAAAGGAATGTTTTTAAAAAGGAGACAAGTAGTCTCTAGTTATAATCATACACGGAGGAGAAATACAGGGTTGGATGGGGTTAGCCCCTCTTAACCCCTCTTTATTAACCCTGACCCCCTCCGACCACTCTGTGTTAACCCTGACCCGTCCGACCCCTCTGTGTTAACCCTGACCCATCCGACCACTCTGTGTTAACCCTGACCCCCTCCGACCACTCTGTGTTAACCCTGACCCCCTCCGACTCCTCTGTGTGAACCCTGACCCCCTCCGACCACTCTGTGTTAACCCTGACCCCGTCCGACCCCTCTCTGTGTTAACCCTGACCCCGTCCGACCCCTCTGTGTTAACCCTGACCCCGTCCGACCCCTCTCTTAACCCTGACCCCCTCCGACCCCTCTGTGTTAACCCTGACCCCGTCCGACCCCTCTCTGTGTTAACCCTGACCCCGTCCGACCCCTCTCTGTGTTAACCCTGACCCCGTCCGACCCCTCTCTGTGTTAACCCTGACCCCCTCCGACCCCTCTGTGTGTTAACCCTGACCCCCTCCGACCCCTCTGTGTTAACCCTGACCCCGTCCGACCCCTCTCTTAACCCTGACCCCGTCCGACCCCTCTCTGTGTTAACCCTGACCCCGTCCGACCCCTCTCTGTGTTAACCCTGACCCCGTCCGACCCCTCTCTGTGTTAACCCTGACCCCGTCCGACCCCTCTCTGTGTTAACCCTGACCCCGTCCGACCCCTCTCTGTGTTAACCCTGACCCCGTCCGACCCCTCTCTGTGTTAACCCTGACCCCGTCCGACCCCTCTCTGTGTTAACCCTGACCCCGTCCGACCCCTCTCTGTGTTAACCCTGACCCCGTCCGACCCCTCTCTGTGTTAACCCTGACCCCGTCCGACCCCTCTCTGTGTTAACCCTGACCCCGTCCGACCCCTCTCTGTGTTAACCCTGACCCCGTCCGACCCCTCTCTGTGTTAACCCTGACCCCGTCCGACCCCTCTCTGTGTTACCCTGACCCGTCCTGTGTTAACCCTGACCCCGTCCGACCCCTCTCTGTGTTAACCCTGACCCCGTCCGACCCCTCTGTGTTAACCCTAAATCAACATTTGCATTTTAGCCAAATACGTTTTTAATAATGTTTAAAATCAACAACCTTCAGCAAACTAGAGGATGAAACTGTCCTTGATCAACTACCTATAAATCATTTACCTGCATGTTCAAGTTTAGATAACTTTCCCCAAGGTAAATTATTCATTTATATTAATTTATCAAGGCTACCTTCTTTATGAAATATGCAATAACTGGACTGTTAATAAAGTACTGGTGGGCTCGTTTTGACGTGTTGTGGACGACATGACCATGGACGTCAGCCAGCCAATCACCATGGAGGGGAATCACACCTGTGTAGGTAGACTGCTGGTGGCTTCAGCATATTGTCCTGAACGCACCAATTTATTTTACAAAGAGGATGAGGCGGTCCAATTTAAAACGTACCTTCAGCGGTGCCTCCAGGAGTTTGTGAACCCCGGCTATCTGCTCGATCAAGGCGGTGTTTTCGTACAGATCATAGGGCGGCGGTCTCCGTGGCTCCGGGAAGTTGGTACACACGAAAGGGTCCGAGTCCTCCAGATACTGCACTCGGCAGGTTATAACAGCCATGCCTTTTTTCTCCTCAGCCGGGCGGGATAACTGTTTCTCTACGGTCAGTCGCGGTGTAGAGCTGTGACCCTGCGGATATAATTCCCCCCCCCACCACCCTCTTTTTTTTTGTCCTAAACTTTAAAATAAAGAAAAGAAAAGAAAAAGTGTCGACTTGTTGTTCAGCAGTTGACGCGCTCTGTCCGTGTTAAAGGGAAGCTGTTTGCTGTAGTGCGCAACACAGCGGACAACCCCTACCAGGCAGCGCTGTGTGACGGACTGGAAACGCTGCTGGAAGTTTTAACATGAGTGACTCATGCTGATGGAAATAGACAGAGCTACAGATGGCACAGCGGTTAAACTGACACGATTCAAACTCCTAGTTCGGCGGAAAACATAAACTCACTAAATACTTGGGAGAATTAAAAAAAAAAAAAAATGGTGGTGGGCGAAGCCTAGTATTAACTGAGGAATCGATTATTGATAGTCTAATTAGGTATGCTAATGTTTTTGCTCATTTGTTAATTGACACCCGTCAATTAAGACTGCTGACGTCAGATCCATTCCCAAGTAATTAGGATGAACAATGATGATGATGATAGAGCGCTCTCTGCTGGAGGGACTGTGAAGTGCACATTTAATCTGCCCTGTCGGCCTTTATATTTTATTATGAACACAATAAATACAAAAAATATGAAATATACAAACAAGAGTATATAAACCTACCAGACAGGGGTATTACATATCCAGATACATTTTCAAATGTCAAAATGTTTTATGGTGCGTTTTGTTTTTACATTTACTGATAGAATTTAAATATTATTTAGAAATGTATCTTAAATAATGTGAAGAGGGGTTTGTTCTCTGCCCACTTCATTTTATGGATAAAGAATCTTCCATGAAAGATAAATCAGGGTCCATATCATTTGGATCAATATAAAACGTCATATCAGAGTCTCTCGGATTAACATTAATAGTCGTTTCTTTTAAAATAAATTATTCTAACTCAATCCATCATCTTCTAACTCAATCCATCATCTTCTGACTCACTCCATCATCTTCTAACTCACTCCAACATCTAGTGACTCAAACCATCATCTAACTCACTCCAACATCTAGTGACTCAAACCATCATCTAACTCACTCCAACATCTAGTGACTCAAACCATCATCTAACTCACTCCAACATCTTGTGACTCACTCCATCCTCTAACTCACTCCAACATCTTCTAACTCCCTCTAACATCTTCTGACTCACTCCAACATCTTCTGACTCACTCCAACATCTTCTGACTCACTCCAACATCTTCTAACTCACTCCAACATCTTCTAACTCACTCCAACATCCTCTAACTCACTCCAACATCTTCTGACTCACTCCAACATCTTCTAACTCCCTCTAACATCTTCTGACTCACTCCATCATCTTCTGACTCACTCCAACATCTTCTGACTCACTCCAACATCTTCTAACTCACTCCAACATCTTCTAACTCACTCCAACATCCTCTAACTCACTCCAACATCTTCTAACTCACTCCAACATCCTCTAACTCACTCCAACATCTTCTGACTCACTCCAACATCTTCTAACTCACTCCATCATCTTCTAACTCACTCCATCATCTTCTGATTCACTCCAACATCTTCTAATTCCAACATCTTCTGACTCACTCCATCATCTCACTCACTCCATCTTCTGACTCACTCCAACATCTTCTGACTCACTCCAACATCTTCTAACTCACTCCAACATCTTCTGACTCACTCCAACATCTTCTGACTCACTCCATCTTCTGACTCACTCCAACATCTTCTGACTCACTCCAACATCTTCTGACTCACTCCAACATCTTCTGACTCACTCCATCTTCTGACTCACTCCAACATCTTCTGACTCACTCCAACATCTTCTAACTCACTCCAACATCTTCTAACTCACTCCAACATCTTCTGACTCACTCCAACATCTTCTGATATACAGTGAGGGAAAAAGTATTTGATCCCCTGCTGATTTTGTACGTTTGCCCACTGACAAAGAAATGATCAGTCTATAATTTTAATGGTAGGTTTATTTGAACAGTGAGAGACAGAATAACAACAAAAACATCCAGAAAAACGCATGTCAAAAATGTTATAAATTGATTTGCATTTTAATGAGGGAAATAAGTATTTGACCCCCTCTCAATCATAAAGATTTCTGGCTCCCTGGGTGTCTTTTATACAGGTAATGAGCTGAGATTAGGAGCACACTCTTAAAGGGAGTGGTCCTAATCTCAGTTTGTTACCTGTATAAAAGACACCTGTCCACAGAAGCAATCAATCAATCAGATTCCAAACTCTCCACCATGGCCAAGACCAAAGTGCTCTCCAAGGATGTCAGGGATAAGATTGTAGACCTACACAAGGCTGGAATGGGCTACAAAACCATCGCCAAGCAGCTTGGTGAGAAGGTGACAACAGTTGGTGCGATTATTCGCAAATGGAAGAAACACAAAAGAACTGTCAATCTCCCTCGGCCTGGGGCTCCATGCAAGATCTCACCTCGTGGAGTTGCAAGGATCATGAGAACGGTGAGGAATCAGCCCAGAACTACACGGGAGGATCTTGTCAATGATCTCAAGGCAGCTGGGACCATAGTCACCAAGAAAACAATTGGTAACACACTACGCCGTGAAGGACTGAAATCCTGCAGCGCCCGCAAGATCCCCCTGCTCAAGAAAGCACATATACATGCCCGTCTGCCAATGAACATCTGAATGATTCAGAGGACAACTGGGTGAAAGTGTTGTGGTCAGATGAGACCAAAATGGAGCTCTTTGGCATCAACTCAACTCGCCGTGTTTGGAGGAGGAGGAATGCTGCCTATGACCCCAAGAACACCATCCCCACCGTCAAACATGGAGGTGGAAACATTATGCTTTGGGGGTGTTTTTCTGCTAAGGGGACAGGACAACTTCACCGCATCAAAGGGACCATGGACGGGGCCATGTACCGTCAAATCTTGGGTGAGAACCTCCTTCCCTCAGCCAGGGCATTGAAAATGGGTCGTGGATGGGTATTCCAGCATGACAATGACCCAAAACACACGGCCAAGGCAACAAAGGAGTAGCTCAAGAAGAAGCACATTAAGGTCCTGGAGTGGCCTAGCCAGTCTCCAGACCGTAATCCCATAGAAAATCTGTGGAGGGAGCTGAAGGTTCGAGTTGCCAAACATCAGCCTCGAAACCTTAATGACTTGGAGGAGATCTGCAAAGAGGAGTGGGACAATATCCCTCCTGAGATGTGTGCAAACCTGGTGGCCAACTACAAGAAACGTCTGACCTCTGTGATTGCCAACAAGGGTTTTGCCACCAAGTACTAAGTCTTGTTTTCAGAGGGGTCAAATAATTATTTCCCTCATTAAAATGCAAATCATTTTATAACATTTTTGACATGCGTTTTTCTGGATATTTTTGTTGTTATTCTGTCTCTCACGGTTCATATAAACCTACCATTAAAATTATAGACTGATCATTTCTATGTAAGTGGGCAAACGTACAAAATCAGCAGGGGATCAAATGCTTTTTCCCTCACTGTAGTCAGTGGTGAGGGGAAAGGGGATACCTAGTCAGTGTTGAGGAGAGGGAAAGGGGATACCTAGTCAGTGTTGAGGAGAGGGAAAGGGGATACCTAGTCAGTGTTGAGGAGAGGGAAAAGGGGATCCTTAGTCAGTGTTGAGGGGAAAGGGGATACCTAGTCAGTGTTGAGGAGAGGGGAAAGGGGATACCTAGTCAGTGTTGAGGAGAGGGGAAAGGGGATACCTAGTCAGTGTTGAGGAGAGGGGATACCTAGTCAGTGTTGAGGAGAGGGGAAAGGGGATACCTAGTCAGTGTTGAGGAGAGGGGAAAGGGGATACCTAGTCAGTGTTGAGGAGAGGGGATACCTAGTCAGTGTTGAGGAGAGGGGATACCTAGTCAGTGTTGAGGAGAGAGGGAAAGGGGATACCTAGTCAGTGTTGAGGGGAGAGGGGATACCTAGTCAGTGTTGAGGGGAGAGGGGATACCTAGTCAGTGTTGAGGGGAAAGGGGATACCTAGTCAGTGTTGAGGGGAGAGGGGATACCTAGTCAGTGTTGAGGGGAGAGGGGATACCTAGTCAGTGTTGAGGGGAAAGGGGATACCTAGTCAGTGTTGAGGGGAGGGGAAAGGGGATACCTAGTCAGTGTTGAGGAGAGGGAAAAGGGGATACCTAGTCAGTGTTGAGGAGAGGGGAAAGGGGATACCTAGTCAGTGTTGAGGGAAAAGGGGATACCTAGTCAGTGTTGAGGAGAGGGAAAGGGGATACCTAGTCAGTGTTGAGGAGAGGGGATACCTAGTCAGTGTTGAGGAGAGGGAGAGGGGATACCTAGTCAGTGTTGAGGAGAGGGAAAGGGGATACCTAGTCAGTGTTGAGGAGAGGGAAAGGGGATACCTAGTCAGTGTTGAGGAGAGGGAAAGGGGATACCTAGTCAGTGTTGAGGAGAGGGGAAAGGGGATACCTAGTCAGTGTTGAGGAGAGGGGATACCTAGTCAGTGTTGAGGGGAAGGGGATACCTAGTCAGTGTTGAGGGGAAAGGGATACCTAGTCAGTGTTGAGGAGAGGGAGAGGGGATACTTAGTCAGTGTTGAGGGGAAAGGGGATACCTAGTCAGTGTTGAGGAGAGGGAGAGGGGATACCTAGTCAGTGTTGAGGGGAGGGGAAAGGGGATACCTAGTCAGTGTTGAGGGGAAAGGGGATACCTAGTCAGTGTTGAGGAGAGGGGATACCTAGTCAGTGTTGAGGAGAGGGGATACCTAGTCAGTGTTGAGGAGAGGGGAAAGGGGATACCTAGTCAGTGTTGAGGAGAGGGGATACCTAGTCAGTGTTGAGGAGAGGGGAAAGGGGATACCTAGTCAGTGTTGAGGAGAGGGAAAGGGGATACCTAGTCAGTGTTGAGGGGAAAGGGGATACCTAGTCAGTGTTGAGGAGAGGGGATACCTAGTCAGTGTTGAGGAGAGGGGAAAGGGGATACCTAGTCAGTGTTGAGGAGAGGGGATACCTAGTCAGTGTTGAGGAGAGGGAAAGGGGATACCTAGTCAGTGTTGAGGGGAAAGGGGATACCTAGTCAGTGTTGAGGAGAGGGGAAAGGGGATACCTAGTCAGTGTTGAGGAGAGGGGAAAGGAGATACCTAGTCAGTGTTGAGGAGAGGGAAAGGGGATACATAGTCAGTGTTGAGGGGAAAGGGGATACCTAGTCAGTGTTGAGGAGAGGGGAAAGGGGATACCCAGTCAGTGTTGAGGAGAGGGGATACCTAGTCAGTGTTGAGGAGAGGGAAAGGGGATACCTAGTCAGTGTTGAGGGGAGGGAAGGGGATACCTAGTCAGTGTTGAGGAGAGGGAAAGGGGATACCTAGTCAGTGTTGAGGAGAGGGGAAAGGGGATACCTAGTCAGTGTTGAGGAGAGGGGAAAGGGGATACCTAGTCAGTGTTGAGGAGAGGGAAAAGGGGATACCTAGTCAGTGTTGAGGAGAGGGAGAGGGGATACCTAGTCAGTGTTGAGGAGAGGGGAAACCTAGTCAGTGTTGAGGAGAGGGGAAAGGGGATACCCAGTCAGTGTTGAGGAGAGGGGATACCTAGTCAGTGTTGAGGAGAGGGAAAGGGGATACCTAGTCAGTGTTGAGGGAGGGAAAGGGGATACCTAGTCAGTGTTGAGGAGAGGGAAAGGGGATACCTAGTCAGTGTTGAGGAGAGGGAAAGGGGATACCTAGTCAGTGTTGAGGAGAGGGGAAAGGGGATACCTAGTCAGTGTTGAGGAGAGGGAGAGGGGATACTTAGTCAGTGTTGAGGGGAAAGGGGATACCTAGTCAGTGTTGAGGAGAGGGAGAGGGGATACTTAGTCAGTGTTGAGGGGAAAGGGGATACCTAGTCAGTGTTGAGGGGAAAGGGGATACCTAGTCAGTGTTGAGGAGAGGGGAAAGGGGATACCTAGTCAGTGTTGAGGAGAGGGGAAAGGGGATACCTAGTCAGTGTTGAGGAGAGGGGATACCTAGTCAGTGTTGAGGAGAGGGGAAAGGGGATACCCAGTCAGTGTTGAGGAGAGGGGAAAGGGGATACCTAGTCAGTGTTGAGGGGAAAGGGGATACCTAGTCAGTGTTGAGGAGAGGGGAAAGGAGATACCTAGTCAGTGTTGAGGAGAGGGAGAGGGGATACCTAGTCAGTGTTTAGGAGAGGGAAAGGGGATACCTAGTCAGTGTTGAGGAGAGGGAAAGGGGATACCTAGTCAGTGTTGAGGAGAGGGAAAAGGGGATACCTAGTCAGTGTTGAGGAGAGGGGAAAGGGGATACCTAGTCAGTGTTTAGGGATGGGTGGGCCCCCAAACAAATCTAGCTTGGTGCCCCTAAAACACAACAGGTGAAAAATGAAATGAAAGTTGTAGAAATTATACAAGTAAACTACAGATTGTTGTATATACTACAGATTGTTGTAAATAAACTACAGATTGTTGTATAAACTACAGATTGTTGTATATACTACAGATTGTTGTATAAACTACAGATTGTTGTAAATAAACTACAGATTGTTGTAAATAAACTACAGATTGTTGTATAAACTACAGATTGTTGTATAAACTACAGATTGTTGTATAAACTACAGATTGTTGTGTATACTGCAGATTGTTGTATAAACTACAGATTGTTGTATATAAACTACAGATTGTTGTATATACACTTCAGATTGTTGTATAAACTACAGATTGTTGTACAAACTACAGATTGTTGTATAAACTACAGATTGTTGTATAAACTACAGATTGTTGTATAAACTACAGATTGTTGTATAAACTACAGATTGTTGTGTATACTACAGATTGTTGTGTATACTACAGATTGTTGTATATACACTTCAGATTGTTGTATAAACTACAGATTGTTGTATATACTACAGATTGTTGTATATACTACAGATTGTTGTATAAACTACAGATTGTTGTGTATAAACTACAGATTGTTGTATATACACTTCAGATTGTTGTATAAACTACACATTGTTGTATATACACTACAGATTGTTGTATATACTACAGATTGTTGTATATACTACAGATTGTTGTATAAACTACAGATTGTTGTGTATACTGCAGATTGTTGTATAAACTACAGATTGTTGTATATAAACTACAGATTGTTGTATATACACTTCAGATTGTTGTATAAACTACAGATTGTTGTACAAACTACAGATTGTTGTATAAACTACAGATTGTTGTATATACTACAGATTGTTGTATAAACTACAGATTGTTGTATAAACTACAGATTGTGTGGTATACTACAGATTGTTGTATATACACTCAGATTGTTGTATAAACTACAGATTGTTGTATATACTACAGATTGTTGTATATACTACAGATTGTTGTATAAACTACAGATTGTTGTGTATAAACTACAGATTGTTGTATATACACTTCAGATTGTTGTATAAACTACACATTGTTGTATATACTACAGATTGTTGTATATACTACAGATTGTTGTATATACTACAGATTGTTGTATAAACTACAGATTGTTGTATAAACTACAGATTGTTGTGTATACACTTCAGATTGTTGTATAAACTACAGATTGTTGTATATACTACAGATTGTTGTATAAACTACAGATTGTTGTATAAACTACAGATTGTTGTGTATACTACAGATTGTTGTATATACTACAGATTGTTGTATATAAACTACAGTTTGTTGTATATAAACTACAGATTGTTGTATATACTACAGATTGTTGTATAAACTACAGATTGTTGTATAAACTACAGATTGTTGTGTATACTACAGAATGTTGTATAAACTACAGATTGTTGTATATAAACTACAGATTGTTGTATATTAACTACAGATTGTTGTATATACTACAGATTGTTGTATATAAACTACAGATTGTTGTATATAAACTACAGATTGTTGTATATAAACTACAGGTTGTTGAATAAACTACAGGTTGTTGTATATAAACTACAGATTGTTGTATATACTACAGATTGTTGTATATAAACTACAGATTATTGTATAAACTACAGATTGTTGTATATACTACAGATTGCTGTATATAAACTACAGGTTGTTGTATATACTACAGATTGCTGTATATAAACTACAGATTGTTGTATATACTACAGATTGTTGTATATAAACTACAGATTATTGTATAAACTACAGATTGTTGTATAGAAACTACAGATTGTTGTATATACTACAGATTGTTGTATATAAACTACAGATTGTTGTATATAAACTACAGATTGTTGTATATATACTACAGATTGTTGTATATACTACAGATTGTTGTATATACTACAGATTGTTGTATTTAAACTACAGATTGTTGTATATAAACTACAGATTGTTGTATATATACTACAGATTGTTGTATATACTACAGATTGTTGTATATACTACAGATTGTTGTATATAAACTACAGATTGTTGTATATAAACTACAGATTGTTGTATATACTACATATTGTTGTATATAAACTACAGATTGTTGTATAGAAACTACAGATTGTTGTATATAAACTACAGATTGTTGTATATAAACTACAGATTGTTGTATATACTACAGATTGCTGTATATAAACTACAGATTGTTGTATATACTACAGATTGTTGTATATACTACAGATTGTTGTATATAAACTACAGATTGCTGTATATAAACTACAGATTGCTGTATATAAACTACAGGTTGTTGTATATACTACAGATTGCTGTATATAAACTACAGGTTGTTGTATATACTACAGATTTCTGTATATAAACTACAGATTGTTGTATATACTACAGATTGTTGTATATACTACAGATTGTTGTATATAAACTACAAATTGTTGTATATACTACAGATTGCTGTATATAAACTACAGGTTGTTGTATATACTACAGATTGTTGTATATAAACTACAGATTGTTGTATATACTAAAGATTGTTGTATATATACTACAGATTGTTGTATATAAACTACAGATTATTGTATATACTACAGATTGTTGTATATAAACTACAGATTGTTGTATATACTACAGATTGTTGCATAAACTACAGATTGTTGTATATACTACAGATTGTTGTATATACTACAGATTGTTATATATATACTACAGATTGTTGTATATACTACAGATTGTTGTATATACTACAGATTGTTGTATATAAACTACAGATTGTTGTATATACTACAGATTGTTGTATATAAACTACAGATTGTTGTATAAACTACAGATTGTTGTATATAAACTACAGATTGCTGTATATACTACAGATTGTTGTATATACTACAGATTGTTGTATATACTACAGATTGTTGTATAAACTACAGATTGTTGTATATAAACTACAGATTGTTGTATATACTATTCGCCAGGTGTGTAAAAACGTCTAGCTGGAGCTGGTCTGAGCTGCTGTCCTTGGATGCCCCCCCCTCACCACTATGAACTTAATACTGATTGCTGAGGATCTGACTCAACAGTACAGATGCTTCTCAGTCTAGGTCTTTTACTATCTTCATCACCACATAGTATTAACACACACACACACGTACTGTTTTGGTCCAATAGGAAGGAACTCTATGTTTCTAAAGGAAGGAAACAGACAGTCAGGTCAGTAGTGATGTCACGTCCTGACCATAGTAAGTGGTTATTTTCTATGGTAGAGTAGGTCAGGGCGTGACAGGGGGTGTTGATCTGTTTTTTGTATGTCTATGTTCAGTTTTTAGTTTTGTAATTCTATGTTGTTTTTGTTTGGCATGACCTCCAATTAGAGGCAGCCGGTTGTCGTTGTCTCTAATTGGAGGTCCTATTTAAAGTTGATGTTTGTCCCACATGTGTTTGTGGGTGATTATTCGTTGTGAGTGTATTTGATCCTCCTGCGTCACGGTTTGTTGTTTTGTGTATATTTTTTTGAAGTGTTTAATTGTTGCATTTGGTTTCACTGGTTAAATAAATATGTGGAACTATGAAAACGCTGCATTGTGGTCCGCTCCTTCTAACAGCCGTGACAAATGATTGACGTCCTTTCATAAATATGAGCATAAAAAATACTGTTTTAAAGAAATAATACAAATACCCAGCTATATTGTACGGCAAAAAAAAGAAAATAAAAAAGTGGGGGACAATTTTGTTTTAACAAGTAGAAAAAATAAAACTTGTTAAAAAAGATAGGTGTTAAAAATGATTGGCACCCTTGTTTTCAGAACTTTGTGTACCTTCCTCTTGCGAGGATAACAACACAGCCCTTTTACTGGAATGTTTACTGATATTGGAGAACACATTGGGAGGGATCTTAGACACGTTCGGTCATACAGAATCTTTCCAAATCTTTGATATCCTTCGGTCTGGGCTTACAGACTGCCGTCTTCAATTCAAACCATAGGTTTATATAGGGAATAGGGCTCTGGTCTATAGTAGTGCACTATATAGGGAATAGGGCTCTGGTCTATAGTAGTACCACTATATAGGGAATAGGGCTCTGGTCTATAGTAGTACCACTATATAGGGAATAGGGCTCTGGTCTATAGTAGTACCACTATATAGGGAATAGGGCTCTGGTCTATAGTAGTACCACTATATAGGGAATAGGGCTCTGGTCTATAGTAGTACCACTATATAGGGAATAGGGCTCTGGTCTATAGTAGTACCACTATATAGGGAATAGGGCTCTGGTCTATAGTAGTGCCACTATATAGGGAATAGGGCTCTGGTCTGAAGTAGTGTACTATATAGGGAATAGGGCTCTGGTCTATAGTAGTACACTATATAGGGAATAGGGCTCTGGTCTATAGTAGTACCACTATATAGGGAATAGGGCTCTGGTCTATAGTAGTGCCACTATATAGGGAATAGGGCTCTGGTCTATAGTAGTACCACTATATAGGGAATAGGGCTCTGGTCTATAGTAGTGTACTATATAGGGAATAGGGCTCTGGTCTATAGTAGTACCACTATATAGGGAATAGGGCTCTGGTCTATAGTAGTACCACTATATAGGGAACAGGGCTCTGGTCTATAGTAGTGCCACTATATAGGGAATAGGGCTCTGGTCTATAGTAGTACCACTATATAGGGAATAGGGCTCTGGTCTATAGTAGTGTACTATATAGGGAATAGGGCTCTGGTCTATAGTAGTACCACTATATAGGGAATAGGGCTCTGGTCTATAGTAGTACCACTATATCGGGAATAGGGCTCTGGTCTATAGTAGTACCACTATATAGGGAATAGGGCTCTGGTCTATAGTAGTACCACTATATAGGGAATAGGGCTCTGGTCTATAGTAGTGCACTATATAGGGATAGGGCTCTGGTCTATAGTAGTGCACTATATAGGGAATAGGGCTCTGGTCTATAGTAGTGCACTATAGGGAATAGGGCTCTGGTCTATAGTAGTACCACTATATAGGGAATAGGGCTCTGGTCTATAGTAGTACCACTATATAGGGAATAGGGCTCTGGTCTATAGTAGTACCACTATATAGGGAATAGGGCTCTGGTCTATAGTAGTACCACTATATAGGGAATAGGGCTCTGGTCTATAGTAGTACCACTATATAGGGAATAGGGCTCTGGTCTAAAGTAGTACCACTATATAGGGAATAGGGCTCTGGTCTATAGTAGTACCACTATATAGGGAATAGGGCTCTGGTCTATAGTAGTACCACTATATAGGGAATAGGGCTCTGGTCTATAGTAGTACCACTATATAGGGAATAGGGCTCTGGTCTATAGTAGTACCACTATATAGGGAACAGGGCTCTGGTCTATAGTAGTGTACTATATAGGGAATAGGGCTCTGGTCTATAGTAGTACCACTATATAGGGAATAGGGCTCTGGTCTATAGTAGTACCACTATATAGGGAATAGGGCTCTGGTCTATAGTAGTGCACTATATAGGGAATAGGGTGCCATTTGAGCCACCTAAGACAGGAAGTTGACCTTGGTGAGGGAACAGTCCAGGGTGTCTCTGTTTTCCCTCTATAATCAGCACCACAGAGATGTTTTATTACAGAAGGAAGTGTCCTGCTACTGGATAGAGATTTACTCTGATATTGTTCTGTGTTTTAAAAAACCAAAACAATCCCCGAAAGTAGCAGGAATATATGAGAGAGAGAGAGAGAGAGAGAGAGAGAGAGAGAGAGGGGAGAGAGAGAGAGAGAGACGAGAAGAGGAGAGAGAGGCATACTAGAGAGAGAGAGGCTACTAGAGATGAGAGAGAGAGGCTACTAAGAGAGAGAAGAAGAATAGATAGAGGGCTACTAGGAGAGAGAAGAGAGGCTACTAGATGAGAGAGAGGCTACTAGAGATCGAGAGAAGGCTACTAAGAGGATGAGAGAGAGAGAGAGGCTACTAGGATGAGAGAGAGGAGGTCCTGAGGGGAGAGAGAGAGGCTAATAAGACGAGGAGAGAGGAGAGAGAGAGAGGCTACTAGAGGAGATGAGAGGCTATTAGAGAGACGAGAGAGAGGGAGGGAGAGAGGCTACTAGGAGAGAGAGCACAGGCTACTAGAGAGAGAGAGAGAGGATCCTAACTAGAGAGGAGCAGAGGCTACTAGAGAGGAGTAGAGAGAGGCTACTAGAGCAAGATGAGAGAGAGGAGAGAGGCTACTAGGAGGAGATGGAGAGAAGGCTACTAGAGGACGAGAGAGAGAAGGCTCTAGAGGAGAGAGAGAGGAGAGGCTACTAGAGAGAGAGAGAAGAGGCTACTAGAGAGAGAGAGAGAGAGACAGAGACAGAGAGAGGGAGAGACAGAGAGAGAGAGAGAGAGACAGAGACAGAGAGACAGAGAGACAGAGAGACAGAGAGAGAGAACAGCTCTTCAGAGGGACCAATCGGAGCTCAAACTGCTTCAAAAAAAGGGTTGTTTCTACACGGTAATGTCTTGAATTTCCTTCCTGTATTTACATGTTGATGATTTGCATATGTATAGCGGGTAAATGTTTTGGTTTAGTGTTTTCGGACGTATTTCTATCTATACAGACAGCAGACAGAACATCTCCACCTTCCCAGATACTTTTTCCTTCTATTTTCTAATAAATATATTTTTTTGCAGCCATATATTGTATGTGTAATACCGCTAATCTGAGGGTCCTTTTGTCAGTGCTTAAACAACTTCAATACCTATCTATAGAGTATTATTTTTAAATATTTTTCTAATAGTAGTTTAGTTGTGATGAGAAATGGATTGATACTTCAGGCTCGGGTTTCCTCTAGTCACATGATTTCCGTTCAGCTGCTTTGTGTTGTGTTCCACTCTGTTCTCGTCCGTAGATTATGCAACCGTTTAATTTGGTCCTTTTGTGCTCATTTTGTGTGTCTTTTTTTTTTAAATCAGCAAGAATGATTACATGTTATAATTGTGTCTGCATGAACAAAATACAGACAAGAGAAGAAGAGGTGGCTTTGTCTTTCTCTGAGTGACGGGTTCAAAATCAAGTTGAGATCTGGCGGTTTCGTTGCGTTTCAGCAGGAAATTGTAAGAACATTCTATGAACATGAAGCAGGGCGATATGGATACGTGGCGATTTAAATACATTAGAAAATAAGTAATGGGAGGGCCAAACACTAAAAGTGAAAGAGAGCGCAGAATTAAACAGGAAAATGAGGTTAATGAAGCTGTACAGCTCAGTACCGTTATATGCTTTTATATGTTAATAAACACTGCCCCCAAGTGGACAAAGGTGGTTATAGCTAAAAAAAAACTTTTATTGCAGTAATTTCTGTACAGGAAAGTGAACGTACCACAGCTGCATGTCATACGATGACTTGCTTGTTGATTTGATCAATAAAACTAATATTTGTTACATTATCACTTCCTCTTAGCGTACAATTCCTTCCCCACTGGGCAAAAACTGGTTGAATCAACGTTTCTTTCCCACGTAATTTCAACCAAAACAATATGTGATGAAGATGAATCAAAAAAGTTACCGATTTCGTATCTCTCACCCCCCCCCACCTAACGTTTAACCTAAATCCAACGACAACTCAACCAAATGTAAATCAAAACTAGACGTTGAACTGAAGTCTGTGCCAAGTGGGTAGTTATTTTGCAGGGAAATATATTTTTTTTTTTTATAGAAAGGCAGAAAAAAAAACGGTAATATCTGTGAGGGGAAACTTGCGTTACATGATCGTACCCAAACAGACATGGTATGGTTTTATCAATGCCATAATCAATACTGTATCATCATCAATACTGTATCTCATAATCAATACTGTATCCCATCATCAATACTGTATCCTCATCAATACTGTATCTCATAATCAATACTGTATCTCATCATCAATACTGTATCTCATAATCAATACTGTATCTCATCATCAATACTGTATCATCATCAATACTGTATCTCATCATCAATACTGTATCTCATAATCAATACTGTATCTCATAATCAATACTGTATCTCATAATCAATACTGTATCATCATCAATACTGTATCTCATAATCAATACTGTATCATAATCAATACTGTATCTCATAATCAATACTGTATCATCATCAATACTGTATCTCATAATCAATACTGTATCTCATCATCAATACTGTATCATCATCAATACTGTATCTCATAATCAATACTGTATCTCATAATCAATACTGTATCTCATCATCAATACTGTATCATCATCAATACTGTATCTCATAATCAATACTGTATCTCATAATCAATACTGTATCATAATCAATACTGTATCTCATCATCAATACTGTATCATCATCAATACTGTATCCCATCATCAATACTGTATCTCATAATCAATACTGTATCTCATAATCAATACTGTATCTCATCATCAATACTGTATCCCATCATCAATACTGTATCCCATCATCAATACTGTATCTCATCATCAATATGCCAGGGTTGTGGGTTCGATTCCCATGGGGGACTAGTATGAAATGTATGCATTCACTACTGTAAGTCGCTCTGGATAAGAGCGTCTGCTAAATGACTAAAATGTCAAAGGTCCTAATCAATATGCCGTGACAGTGGATGACGGACGATTCATTCTGAGACTAAAGTTGATGTGTCCACTCAACATCACAAGAGAGCACAGTTCAGATTGCTAGCCTTAATGTACAGTGAAAATGGGTGACTCAGGTAACTTAACTGTATTGGTTGGTTAAAACGTGTGAAATAGATATATATGAACTGATATTGTATAGCTAATACTTTCCAAAGAGACTGCTAGTTTTTCGTAGATTCCTTGGCTAACAACGTTTGTCTAACTACAGTTGCTGGTTTGGGGCTGGTTTTAACCACCATCTGGGATGCTCTATTATATAGATATTACATAATATTACATAATATTGCATAGACAAATATTCAATATTTCAACATAATCTCTAGTCACGCTTGAAAGGCTACACAATGTATACCTACAGTACCTGTCAAAAGTTTGGACAAACCAACTCATTCAAGGATTTGTCTCTATTTTTTTAAAACTATTTTCTACATTGTAGAATAATAGTGAAGACATCAAAACTATGAAATAACACATATGGAATCATGTAGTAACCAAAAAAGTGTTAAACAAATTAAAATATATTTTAGATTTTAGATTCTTCAAAGTAGCCACCCTTTGCCTTGATGACAGCTTTGCACACTCTTGGCATTCTCTCAACCAGCTTCACCTGGAATGATTTTTCAACGGTGTTGAAGGAGTTCCCACATATGCTGAGCTCTAGTTGGCTGCTTTTCCAACTCATCCCAAACCATCTCAATTGGGTTGAAGTTGGGTGATTGTGGAGGCCAGGTCATCTGATGCAGCACTCCATCACTCTCCTTCTTGGTCAAATAGCCCTTTCACAGCCTGGAGGTGTGTTGGGTCATTGTCCTGTTGAAAAACAAATTATATTCCCACTAAGCCCAAACCAGATGGTTAGGCGTATCGCTGCAGAATGCTGTGGTAGCCATGCTGGTTAAGTGTGCCTTGAATTCTAAATAAATCACAGACAGTGTCACCAATAAAGCACCCCCACACCATCGCACCTCCTCCTCCATGCTTCACGGTGGGAACCACACATGCAGAGATCATCCGTTCACCTACTCTGCGTCTCACAAAGACACAGCGATTGGAACCAAAAATCTCAAATTTGGACTCATCAGACCAAAGGACAGATTTCCACCGGTCTAATGTCCATTGCTCGTGTTTCTTGGCCCAAGCAAGTCTTATTGGTGTCCTTTAGTAGTGGTTTCTTTGCAGCAATTTGACCATGAAGGCCTGATTCACGAAGTCTTCTCTGAACAGTTGATGTTGAGATGTGTCTGTTACTTGAACTCTGTGAAGCATTTATTTTGGCTGCAATTTCTGAGGCTGGTAACTAATGAACTTATCCTCTGCAGCAGAGGTAACTCTGGGTCTTCCTTTCCTGTGGCGGTCCTCATGAGGAGCCAGTTTCATCATAGCGCTTGATAGTTTTTGCGACTGACCTTCATGTCGTTTCTCTTTTGCTTATTTGAGCTGTTCTTGCCATAATATGGACTTGGTCTTTTACCAAATGGGGCTATCTTCTGTATACCACCCCTACCTTGTCACAAACACAACTGATTGGCTCAAACACATTAAGAAAGAAAGAAATTCCACAAATTAACTTTTAACAAGGCAGACCTGTTAATTGAAATGCATTCCAGGTGACTACCTCATGAAGCTGGTTGAGAGAATTCCAAGAGTGTGCAAAGCTGTCATCAAGGCAAAGGGTGGCTACTTTGAAGAATCTAGAATATAAAACATATTTTGATTTGTTTAACACTTCTTTTGGTTACTACATGATTCCATATGTGTTATTTCATAGTTTTGATGTCTTCAATATTATTCTACAATGTAGAAAATAGTCAAAATAAAGAAAAACCCTTGAATGAGAATTGTCCAAACTTTTGACTGGTACTGTACCTTGACACACACACACACACACACACACACACACACACACACACACACACACACACACACACACACACACACACACACACACACACACACACACACACACACATTGAATTTCTGTGTTATTTCAGTGTTTCCACCTATGTAACACTGACTCAGGAATATAATGAAGGATGCAAAGTCATAGCTATAAAATCAGTTTTGTAGTCATCATCGTGGTCCCTCACCCTCTCACCTACTTTTTACGGTTGTTAATTTGTCTCTTTCAAGTGGTTATTACTCTGTAAATGTTTGACTCAGCGTTAACATTGACAAATTGAATCATATACTTTTAGTGAGTGAAGCCTTTGACACAGAGCCAGTGTTTTCACTCTATATATATCTATGATAGCTATATCACAGAGACTAGCTATACTATATATACTGCTCAAAAAAATAAAGGGAACACTTAAATAACACATCCTAGATCTGAATGAAAGAAATAATCTTATTAAATACTTTTTTCTTTACATATTTGAATGTGCTGACAACAAAATCACACAAAAATAATCAATGGAAATTCAATTTATCAACCCATGGAGGTCTGGATTTGGAGTCACACTCAAAATTAAAGTGGAAAACCACACTACAGGCTGATCCAACTTTGATGTAATGTCCTTAAAACAAGTCAAAATGAGGCTCAGTAGTGTGTGTGGCCTCCACGTGCCTGTATGACCTCCCTACAACGCCTGGGCATGCTCCTGATGAGGTGGCGGATGGTCTCCTGAGGGATCTCCTCCCAGACCTGGACTAAAGCATCCACCAACTCCTGGACAGTCTGTGGTGCAACGTGGCGTTGGTGGATGGAGCGAGACATGATGTCCCAGATGTGCTCAATTAGATTCAGGTCTGGGGAACGGGCGGGCCAGTCCATAGCATCAATGCCTTCCTCTTGCAGGAACTGCTGACACACTCCAGCCACATGAGGTCTAGCATTGTCTTGCATTAGAAGGAACCCAGGGCCAACCGCACCAGCATATGGTCTCACAAGGGGTCTTAGGATCTCATCTCGGTACCTAATGGCAGTCAGGCTACCTCTGGCGAGCACATGGAGGGCTGTGCGGCCCCCCAAAGAAATGCCACCCTACACCATGACTGACCCACCGCCAAACCGGTCATGCTGGAGGATGTTGCAGGCAGCAGAACGTTCTCCACGGCGTCTCCAGACTCTGTCACGTCTGTCACGTGCTCAGTGTGAACTTGCTTTCATCTGTGAAGAGCACAGGGCGCCAGTGGCGAATTTGCCAATCTTGGTGTTCTCTGGCAAATGCCAAACGACCTGCATGGTGTTGGGCTGTAAGCACAACCCCCACCTGTGGACGTCGGGCCCTCATACCACACTCATGGAGTCTGTTTCTGACCGTTTGAGCAGACACATGCACATTTGTGGCCTGCTGGAGGTCATTTTGCAGGGCTCTGGCAGTGCTCCTCCTGCTCCTCCTTGCACAAAGGTGGAGGTAGCGGTCCTGCTGCTGGGTTGTTGCCCTCCTACGGCCTCCTCCACGTCTCCTGATGTACTGGCCTGTCTCCGGGTAGCGCCTCCATGCTCTGGACACTACGCTGACAGACACAGCAAACCTTCTTGCCACAGCTCGCATTGATGTGCCATCCTGGATGAGCTGCACTACCTGAGCCCCTTGTGTGGGTTGTAGACTCCGTCTCATGCTACCACTAGAGTGAAAGCACCGCCAGCATTCAAAAGTGACCAAAACATCAGCCAGGAAGCATAGGAACTGAGAAGTGGTCTGTGGTCCCCACCTGCAGAACCACTCCTTTATTGGGGGTGTCTTGCTAATTGCCTATAATTTCCACCTGTTGTCTATTCCATTTGCACAACAGCATGTGAAATTTATTGTCAATCAGTGTTGCTTCCTAAGTGGACAGTTTGATTTCACGGAAGTGTGATTGACTTGGAGTTACATTGTGTTGTTTAAGTGTTCCCTTTATTTTTTTGAGCAGTGTATATCTCACTCTATAACCTATTGATTTAAGACTAAGTGTTGGAAGGGTGTAGTTGTCATGGTTGTCGTAGGATGAAAGAGCGAACCAAAGTGCAGCGTGTGTGTCGTTCCACATTTTATTTACACTGTGAAACTTTGCAATAGATACAAATAAACTAAAGAACAAAAAACAAACCGTGACGCAGAGGTGAAACATACACTACTCAAAAAAACAATCTCCCACAAACCCAGCTGGGAAAACCCCCTACTTAAGTATGATCTCCAATTAGAGATTAAACATAGAATAAAAAAACCCTGTCACGCCCTTCCCTACTCTACCATAGAATATAACATCTTTCTATGGTCAGGATGTGACAGTACTCCCCCCCTACTGTCTATGGCGGCTCTGGTGCAGTACACATAACCTTCCCATCCCTCGGATCCTCCAACAGTGGAGGCGGCTCCGGTTCGGGGCGTAACCCCCGCTCCGCCCGCTGATCCCTCCGCTTTTGTGTCACCCGACTGTGGATCATCACCGGAGGTTCTGGACTGCCGACCGTCGCTGGAGGCTCTGGACTGCGGGCCCTCTCAGGAGGTTCCGAACTGCGGGCCCTCTCAGGAGGTTCCGGACTACGGGCCGTCTCAGGAGGTTCTGGACTGCCGACCGCCACTGGAGACTCCGGACTGGGGGATGTCGCTGGAGGCTCCAAACTGCGGGCCCTCTCAGGAGGTTCCGGACTGGGGACCGTCGCTGCAGGCTCCATGCCATGGATCACCACTGGAGGCTTCGTGCCATGGATCATCCCTACAGGCTCCGGGCCATGGATCATCACTGGAGGCTTCTTACGTGGAGCTGGAACAGGTCTCACCGGACTGTGGAAGGTCACTGGAAGCTCTGGACTGGGAACTGTCGCCGGAAGCTCTGGACTGGGAACGTCGCTGGAGGCTCCGGACTGGGAACTGTCACCGGAAGCTCTGGACTGGGAATGTCGCTGGAAGCTCTGGACTGGGAACTGTCGCCGGAAGCTCTGGACTGGGAACTGTCGCCGGAGGCCTGATGCGTGTGGGTGGCACAGGAGGCGCCAGACTCGTGACACGCACCTCAGGGCCAGTGCGAGGAGCAGACACAGGGCGTACCAGGCTGGATAGACTCACTGGAGGCCGGGTACATGAGGCAGGCACAGGATATACTTTTTCATAATTGTAATAGATTTATTTTAGGGAGGGGGGGGTCAACTTTATTTCCAAGTACATATAGTTTACTCAATAGCAGTTTTTAATTTTTACGTTAAATAGTTAATGTTGGTAATCATTCTACAAGCAGGACAGCACAGTCGGGAGGAGAAGCTTGATTTCCAAAAGTTCCAAGTGGTCAAAACCATGTCTTAGCTATAATTCATTAGGTATGTCTTAGCTATAATTCATTAGATATGTCTTAGCTATAATTCATTAGGTATGTCTTAGCTATAATTCATTAGGTATGTCTTAGCTATAATTCATTAGGTATGTCTTAGCTATAATTCATTAGGTATGTCTTAGTTATAATTCATTAGGTATGTCTTAGCTATAATTCATTAGTTATGTCTTAGCTATAATTAATTAGATATGTCTTAGCTATAATTCATTAGGTATGTCTTAGCTATAATTCATTAGGTATGTCTTAGCTATAATTCATTAGGTATGTCTTAGCTATAATTCATTAGGTATGTCTTAGCTATAATTCATTAGGTATGTCTTAGCTATAATTCATTAGGTACGTCTTAGCTATAATTCATTAGGTACGTCTTAGCTATAATTCATTAGGTATTTCTTAGCTATAATTCATTAGGTATGTCCTAGCTATAATTCATTAGGTATGTCTTAGCTATAATTCATTAGGTATGTCTTAGTATAGGTATGTCTTAGCTATAATTCATTAGGTATGTCTTAGCTATAATTCATTAGGTATGTCTTAGCTATAATTCATTAGGTATGTCTTAGCTATAATTCATTAGGTATGTCTTAGCTATAATTCATTAGGTATGTCTTAGCTATAATTCATTAGGTATGTCCTTAGCTATAATTCATTAGGTACCGTCTTAGCTATAATTCATTAGGTATGTCTTAGCTATAATTCATTAGGTACGTCTTAGCTATAATTCATTAGGTACGTCTTAGCTATAATTCATTAGGTATGTCTTAGCTATAATTCATTAGGTATGTCTAGCTATAATTCATTAGGTACGTCTTAGCTATAATTCATTAGGTACGTCTTAGCCTATAATTCATTAGGTACGTCTTAGCTATAATTCATTAGGTATGTCTTAGCTATAATTCATTAGGTATGTCTAGCTATAATTCATTAGTATGTCTTAGCTATAATTCATAGTATGTCTTAGCTATAATTCATTAGGTATGTCTAGCTATATTCATTAGGTATGTCTTAGCTATAATTCATTAGGTATGTCTTAGCTATAATTCATTAGGTATGTCTTAGCTATAATTCATTAGGTATGTCTTAGCTATAATTCATTAGGTATGTCTTAGCTATAATTCATTAGGTACGTCTTAGCTATAATTCATTAGGTATGTCTTAGCTATAATTCATTAGGTATGTCTTAGCTATAATTCATTAGGTATGTCTTAGCTATAATTCATTAGGTACGTCTAAGCTATAATTCATTAGGTGTGTCTTAGCTATAATTCATTAGGTATGTCTTAGCTATAATTCATTAGGTATGTCTTAGCTATAATTCATTAGGTATGTCTTAGCTATAATTCATTAGATATGTCTTAGCTATAATTCATTAGATATGTCTTAGCTATAATTCATTAGGTACGTCTTAGCTATAATTCATTAGGTATGTCTTAGCTATAATTCATTAGATATGTCTTAGCTATAATTCATTAGGTATGTCCTAGCTATAATTCATTAGATATGTCTTAGCTATAATTCATTAGGTATGTCTTAGCTATAATTCATTAGGTATGTCTTAGCTATAATTCATTAGGTATGTCTTAGCTATAATTCATTAGGTATGTCTTAGCTACAATTCATTAGGTATGTCTTAGCTATAATTCATTAGATATGTCTTAGCTATAATTCATTAGGTATGTCTTAGCTATAATTCATTAGGTATGTCTTAGCTATAATTCATTAGGTATGTCTTAGCTATAATTCATTAGGTATGTCTTAGCTATAATTCATTAGGTATGTCTTAGCTATAATTCATTAGGTATGTCTTAGCTATAATTCATTAGATATGTCTTAGCTATAATTCATT